>NC_056570.1:6001903-6003780 GCF_013358625.1 Macadamia integrifolia
TTTTTTTGAACAAAAAGTGAAAAAAAGAAAGTAGAAATGAGAATTGACTTGTCGTTCCAGTTTCGTTAAAAAAAAATGGCATTTTGACATAAACTGAAATTTATGTTTTTGACACGAAACATCATTTCTGGAACAGAAATGTTACCAAATGCAGCCTTATAAGTTTAAGCCCAAATGGAATGTACCAAGTAGCAAATGAAGCATTAAAAAATTAGGAGAGATCCACTAGTGGTTGGAGTACCAGAGGCATGAATGGACATACACTGAGTTGCTTGATTTGAATTAGGCTATGAAATTCTACATGTAGTTAAGTTAGACTATCTTCTATATATCCAATGATTAGATGATCACATCACCTTCCCACATGGCACAAATAAGTGCGTTAAACTAGTTATTCTTCTTATACCACCATACATACGGTGATTTTCGCCATTTGTCTTTTTTTGAATTGTACATGAAAGTAAGTGAATGGATCAGTCTGGGCATAATGAGCCTAAAATGAAATATAATGCTTCACTATTTATCATTTTTTTTTCTTTTAATTAATATTATTTGTCATTTTAAAGTAAATGGATTTATCTGCCACTTTATGACAAAATCTAAATGAGGAGAAAAGAAATGGAAACAGACAAGGATGAAAGACAGGGAAAGAGGGGAAAAGGCCATGCTCGAATCATGGCCCATGAGATTCTCCTGTCTTGGCAGTTCCTTGTAAGTTCTTTTAATCTCTCGCTCGTCTGCAAACCCTTTTGTGATGGTACAGATTGATTGAAGAAAATAACTGTTATGACAGCCTCAATAGCAACTGAAAGGGATTTAAAACTAAGACTTTTGAAAGCAAGAATGACAATAAAGGTCATTTTCAAACAATTCCATCTTCAATTTCCAACTAGCTCATATGGTAGATCCATATTCTTTTTATAAACTCCAACCCTGATTAAATGGGTCCCCCCTTGAAGAGATCTTCTTCAACAAGACAAGACTGCTCATACTAATACAAGGTTAGCTATGGGTGTCAAAAATTGACTCTAATCCGTTAATGGTGCAAAAAAGAGAGCCAGTGGGACATACAATTAAAGATTCATTGTCACCTAAAGGGCACTTTCAGAACGAGTAATCCACGCACAGGATCTACTGTGTATCTGCAGTTATTGGATAGAGTAACGTGAGGCAGATGGGCTTGAGCTGGGATTGTATGAAGCTCAGTCTCATGATCATCATCATATCCATGATCCTAGCCTGAGCTGAGCTCAAATAATTAAGAGGGTAAAGCTCTTTTTTTTTGGTGGAAGAGGGTATAGCTCAAATCTCTGCAATTTTGGTACTACAACTCTACATGTCAAAACCTACAAGGCTACACGGTTGCACCTACCCATGCAAAAAGGGTCTAAAGGGTGTTTTTTTTTGGTAAAAAGGGTCTAAAGGGGTATGATTAGGGGTGTCAACGGTCCGGGTCGGTGCGGTTTCGGTCCGGTTCCACCGGTTTCGGTGTGAGTTTGGAAGTGACCGAAACCGACCCAATAAGGATTTATCGGTTTCGGTCCGGTGTCGGTTTCGGTGCGGTTTGGGTTCGGGTTGGTACCGGTTTGGATTTATTAGGTTCATTTCGGTTTGGATCGATTTTTTAAACCGGTATGAAGCCATTAGGAAACAACCAAATGATGAATTGTTAAACTTCGATTTCTTAAATCGATTTGTAACCGGGTTGGTTTTGATTTTTGGTCTAGTTTGAATTCGATTTTCCATACAAATGTATACAAAACTATTCAAATTTTAATTTTTTTAATGAATTTTGGATTGTTTCGGTTTCTTACCGGTTTGGTTTTGGTTTCGGTCCGGATTTTGAGCCGGTTTCGGTTTGGTTTCGGGTTCATCCG
>NC_056570.1:6003800-6047602 GCF_013358625.1 Macadamia integrifolia
AGGTTCTCTTTGGTTGGATTTTCATTTCAATTTCAGATTCAATTTTTAAAATCAATTTTTGGTAAGAAACTGAAATCGTCTTTTTTTTGGTTAGAGAAAGAAACTGAAATTATTTGATTACATCAATTGAAATTATTTCAAGAATAAAAAAAATTCATTTGGTAGTCCAATTTTAAGAATGGATTCTTTATATTTATTGCAATAATAATACCAAAAGGGGGCACAGACCCATAAATGGACCAGACTTTCACACAAATTCGATTACCCAATGCCCCAATCTGATTAATGCCCAACTCCATTTTATCCCTTCCTAATCAGAGTTCATATTTACCATTTCCTGCTGTAGTGGAAAGGGTATATATAGCAAGACTGGGAAAAAAAAGACAGGAGGGGGGGGGGGGGGGGGATGGCATATAGAAAGACATTATGAACATGGAACTTCCCCCTTGGAACCAAATAGTAACTTCCAAGCCAGTAACCTTCAGTGCAGAGGGTTGGTTCATGGTTGTTTTATCTTACAGAGCTGAGAAAGAGAACCAAAACACAGTGGTATTGACTATTGAGCAAGTGGGCAGCTCAGTGTGTGTGTATGTTGGTCGTGTTTAATGTTGTTTCAATCAATGGAAGGAGCCAATAGAGATGATGCCAATCTGATTCTTATAAATGGGATGGGATCCCTCAGCAGTCAAGTCATGATAACTTCGCAAGAAGCCAGATCCCAAAAGCCAAGCAGGTGAGTCCATATATTAGTCCCTCTCTGCTCTGGAACCTGGTAGACCGCCTGACAGATCCTCCCAGCCAAAACCCACAAGAAATACCAAATTAGGTATCATGCAGTGATGACCAGACCTGAAATCCTAGATAGATGAATCATTATGATCTACTACTATTACTACTACTACTACTACTACTACTTTGGCTATAAATAGCAAAACTGAGCTTGATAATAAGAGGGGGCTTGGCTTGCACAACTGATTACTGTTTGCCCCTGATTTGACTTGTCTTATAATAAGTGAAAGAGCTGTAACTGTCTATAACAGATCCCTACCTCTAGATTCACTCCTCTCCAGAAACCCAAGAAGTTCCACTTCTGATTTCTGAGTTTTGAGTAAGGTTTAATCATGATACTGTGGATAAAAGAGACTATTGATCTCTCTGTAGCCTGTATACAAACTGTGTGAAAACTGAAAAGATGGGTTTTCTGCCAAAGCATTGGCAGATAGATGAAACCATGAAAGAGGACATAGAGGAGACTCAGTAGAGGAGAACGTGGTGGATCGCATCAATACATCACTTCAAAGAGTCTTCATCAGTTACAACAAAGGGAGGAAGATAGGGCCAAACAAAAAGGAAGGATGATCATGATAGTTGTTGGGTTGCTTGTTTGACTAGCGTATCAGAACAGAACAGAGGCTTCCAAAAGGGCTTTTATCCCTCAAATCCATTTGTGGATACTGCTGTGACATGCATGCAGGGTAACAGGAGGAGGAGAATCTTAACTGATGCGTCTCCCCCTCTTCCACTCGTCCTTCCTCCTTCCTCTCTCTTTGTCTGCTGAGAAAATGAGAGAGATTTGTTTTACTGTTTAGAGAATCTTAAAACCATCGATTGCATAAGGACTGATGTTTGGCACGAGTGAATGTACGGATGACGGATCTCTCATTTTCTCACGAGTGGACGGTAGATTCGTGTGTTAATCAAAAGAATGGATGAAACGTCAAAAAGAGAAAGAGAGCTTTATACAAAAGAGGAGCACGCACATGTACGAGGAGAGAGGAGAGCACAACCGAACAGGTCCTCTACTTTATTTTTTATAAAAGAGACCAGATTAGGTGCGTCTACGGGCTTGCCATGGACACGTGGATTTCATTGTTTATTCTTGAAATAACAAATTTAAAATTAGACCAACCGATCAAGTAAGAAATCTTTTTTTACTCAAAGAAGCTGAGTATATGGAGGGAGAACATGAAATCCTCCTTTAGATGATTTTAGTGTTCCTCTTTATCGAGGTCAAGGATCTAATTTCAAAATAGAAGTTTGAATGTAAATATGGTCTAATGTTTATTTCCAAGTCTGTTGCTAATATGGTTTTAGGTATTGATATCTAATTGATCATATTATATCGGTATCAGCTGAGATCAATTTTGATGCCAGGCATATATTGATATCAAAACAAAGGTAAACAAAAAAATAAAATAATAAAAAATTATAATAATGAAAAATAGGGATGAAACTGATCGATCCAGGTCAATATGGGCTGATCTGGTATTAGTATCCGATACCCAGGAACTAAATCCTTGGTTGCTAAGGTAATATTGCGTGTCAAGTTAAGTAGAAATCCTAGAGGGGATGGGTGTTCCTGTCTTGTAATTTAAAATGGAGCGTTTTCTACTAGAGTTATTGTTCTTTGGTTGCTTGAAAATTAGAATGGGATGAATTAGTTCTAGGAAGTTTTGGAATTTTGTATGCCATTTATCTATTCACCCAAAGTTTCAAGTGGGCATTTGCTTTTTGTTATTTTATCTCCTCTAATCTTTGTGTGAATTGTTTGATTCATCATTAATCAACCTGATCTGGACAAGTCAGAAATCTAATATTTTTTGGGTTTTGGCAATACCTTCTATTTCCTATAGTGGCATCGTAATGAGGTAACCTTTAAAAATCAAAATTCTAATCTTGTCAGGTTGATAACTGTAATTAACGGTTGGATCTATGATACTACTTAATTAATTTATTGTTTGAAGGAGACGGTGTAAACCTCAATTCTATCTTTTAAATAAGATTTTTTCTTCTCACATCGGGAAAAAAATTTCCTTCTTTTTTTCTACCAACTGAAGGGTATTAAATAGTACATAACGAATTCTAATTTATAATGACAGCTTTTGATTCAATGAAATTAATTACAGGATAAGCTTCTATTTTCATTTTACGATATAATTTTCATGTTTTCTTAGGAATGCCAAGAATCAGAACTTGGGGGACTACAGCAGAGCGTACTGACACTAAAAGAACAGGGGTGGTCTCAACTAGAAGTCTGGGTAGATAGCCAAGAGGATATGTATTGACATATTTTAATTCTGTAAGTATAATTAAAAAGGGCTAGTCTTGAGGTTTCTATTGCCTATAGATGGGTTTGTAAAGCAAGGGTTGAGCATCACAACCACTAAAAACTAACTACACATTAGATTACTTTCAAGTTCCAGTTTCAACTTTCAAACCCTCCACTGAATTGCACCCTTCGCTTTATTGGGTGGCATGAACAATGAGTCGGTTTTGAGGCCCATACATATAGTTCATGCCACATCCCTCACTTAATTTAACCCTAAATACTTCCAGTAAGTTGGTTTCATCTCTTTCAAAGGTTAGGATCATCAATTTAAGTTGGTTGATCTGGAAATGAAATCACAGATTTGTGTGTCAAGGGAAAAAATTAGCAAATAGAGACCATGGAAGAGTGTTCCATTATCCAAATCCCTATCATTTAACATGCCAAAGCATTTCTCTAGTCTTTAGCCTCGTTTGTTTCCAAATAATAGTTTTCTTTAGTCAAAAAAAATACCTTGAAGAAGCATCAAAACATAACAATGTTAGGCAAAGATCACAAACATATGGTGTCAGCCTCATCCAAATTAGCACATATAATATGGCCTTTAGTTTCGTGAGACATGGGGCAGACATTATTGACTTTCAAGCAACAGTAATGCATCACGCGCAGAGAGAGAGAGAGAGAGAGAGAGTGGTATTATCAATCACAAGGGAATAAAAAATGGTGTTAATCGGCGAGAGGGATGGTTGGTTGTCTTTCTCAGTAGGGTTCAAACTTCAATTTTCCATTTCTACATCGTTTTCTGTTCTTGTAATTAGTAGAAATCCAATTTAAAGGTCAGCGATGTAGACAACAAATCAAAAGTTAGATGATGCGTCTTTATTATGTCATTATCTCAAGTATATATAACCCCAAGTGAGTAATCGAGTTGACAAGGAGCCTTCACCTCAGGAAGTGTGTGGTTCTGTGTTCGATTTTTCTTACCTCCCTGAGGCCACTCCTAGGGGGTGTTTAGTATTCTTCAATGTTTTTAGCAAGTCGAATGGTTCTCATTCAATCCCGATATGACCCGGTCCATACGGTTATGGGGTCAGTATAAACTTATGGGACTACTCAGATCGAAGGCTTGGATATCAGTCATTAGGAAAAAAGAAAAATAAATAAATATATATATATCTAGTCATAAAAGAGCTAAATAAGTCCAAACAAAAGAGGAAATGAATCATAATATATAATTAAAAAAAAAAAAAAGGGCAACTCAGTGCATGAGACTCCCATTACTGTAGGGGTCTAAGAGGGGCAAGTGTACACAGCCTTAACCCCTACTTCGCAGAAGAGGCTGAGGAAACAAACAAGAATCTTCTACACAAAACTGCTGGTATTAGAATAGGGAAAGCTAAAAAAGAAAAATCATTTTCTTCACCCTTTCTTATGGAATGCCGTCCAGATTTTGACTAGGTGATGTTGGATCAAGTCTAGAAACTTTCCAACTAATTTCATGTTTTCACGTGCAGATATAGAACTCCCAATTGTCTAAAAATACCATAGATTTCATCATGTACTGAGAGTGGGGTGGGGTTGAAATTATTCAATTATGTCAGCAAAACCTGTGATATGTCATTCTCAAACATGATAATGATGTACAAATCCAAGATTTGTTAGATCTAAGGTTGGACTTTAAATTGACTTTTTTTTTCCCTCTAAATTATGAGAATGAATGATAATGATGTACAATTCATCCTTGGAAAGAAAGAATGAGATTGATCTTACAGTACTTATGATTTCAGACTCTCCTTTATACAGATTGTGAAACCTGCATAAACATGAGAATTTCATTTATGATCATCAGGAAAAATCAACAAAATTTGGGCCTCTTCATAGACCATTAGATCTAAAGAGCAGTATGATAAAATCTAGAATGTCTATGGTCATATGCAAATAGAAAAGTCAATATAATTCCGGCCCTCGTGAAACATTCATTAAATCTGAAGAACAGTATAATAAATCTAGAATGTCAGTGGTAATATACAATTTTTATTTTTTTTCTTTCAAAAATGTATATTAGATAGATGGGGAATGCATATATATTGATATTTTGTTATCCACATACAAGGGTAGAGATGTAGTCTAAGATTAAATCATCAAAATTGTAATGGTGGCGTTTTGATCAAATTTTCAGTTTCTTCCTACTTTGATGGTGCTATATGTCATGTAATTCCTTCTTCCAAACATGTCATCATAGTAGGTCAATTATGGATGGAAGAATGGAAGGTTGTCCTTGATCATGTTAAGTGTTGTGGGGAGAAAGTATTGTATTTCTTAGCTACTGTTATGGATAGGATTCACTGATTCAGTCTCACATTCAAATTGTCTTTATTTTCATCTTCATATAATATATAATATGCCAGGCAATAGGAGGTGAGAAGATCTCTATCGCACAACACTCTTCCACACTCTCCTTCTATTTCATTTTCCCCACATGGTCACATGAGATAAAGAAGGTGGGAGGTGATATAGAGGATGATGTTTCACAGAGGATTAAAGTGGGATAGATGAAGCGTAGAGGTGCATCTGAGTGTCATGTGACCGACCGATTCCTTTAAAGCTTTAAGCGAAGTTCTAGGACAGTCGTTAAACCGACTATGATGTATGGGATAAAATGATAGGCTGCTAAGAAGTCCATATTGATAAGCTTTGTGTAGAAAGATGAGGATGTTGAGATGGATGAGCGACAAAACTTTAAAAGATAAGGAATGGTCATATTAGGGCTGATTTGACAGTTACTCGGATTCATGATCATGCTCAGCGGGGGCCTAGAGATGCAACAGTAAGGAAGAGTTATGAAGTGAAATGATTCAGATTGAAAGAGCTAAAAGAGATAGAGGCAGGCTAAAAATGACCATAGGAGAATAAGTAATGAGGAAACATGCATAGTTTAGGTCTTGTCCCAAGTATGATTGCGAATAGATCCTTTTGGTAGAGCTAGAATTTATATAGCTGACCCCATTTAGGTGAGTATTTACCAATTATTACATCTTCTTTCCTTTGTTGCCTCTGATTGGATTCATGTAGCCGACCTCATTTAGTTGGGATAATGCTGAGTTGTTATTGGTCACACTAGTATTTGTGATGTATGGGCTTCTAATTCTTTGAGTTTTATTAGTAATGTGTTGAATTATAAGTTCCAAAAGTTGGGGTCTAAAGGGTGCACTAAAACAAATATTTTAATTAATGTGGGACCATTAACGATTAGTATTTATCTAATAGTGGTCGTTATAGATCTTGTGGGTCCCATTCCTTAGCTGTCATAGATAGATCTGAAAGAGTACTATTAGATATAATTTCTGTTTGAGAGTTTTAGTAGTTTAGCAAGTTATGGATCCTAAAAGTAGTTTCTAAAATAGTTTAATTATTTAGTGTTTGAATACATGACACACCCCTCCCTTAGTTATGAAATGAAATACAGAATCTGGGTTTGAATTTGAATTGTGTAGCCAAGAAGTCTTCCTCTATTCTCTCTTTCCTCTCTTCAGTAACTGTTTATGGGTACTGTTTACAATTTCAAAACACCCTATCTCTTCTCTCCCTTCTTCTTGTTTTCTTGCCCCAGTACATGCTACTAAAATCAGCAAATTAGCAAGCCTGTTTCAACCCTGGTTCAGGGAAATATTTTTTAGAATTGGGCCTGTGGAACAGCCGATCTGATGTCTGATACCTTGACTGGAAACTAGGATTGGCTGGCTGCATCACATATGTTCAAACATGTACACAATTAAGGCACAACAAAGTAGGGAAATTCATTGTGGACTTACTATCCAAGAGGCCCCCTTTCAGTTAGAATCTGAATAATGCGTAAAATGAAGTGTGACTATAAAAAAGGAATCCAAAAGACTCCAAGACAATATCAAAAATCATATCACAGAAGCTATGGATCAAGAATCCAAAGTTGAAACTTACCTGAAAACTTGTGGAAACAGTGTTTGATGACTGCAGATCCAATGTCACAGAGACAATTCATGCTAGCATTAAAACATTTGAATAAATATTGGCATAATTTACGAGAACATTCAAGCTAGGAACCAAACTAGGTCATATCAAGTCCCATCACCCATTTCACCGGGATTATTTGTGGCATGATCCGTTCCATTTCCCATCTCTTTGACAAGAACCGGCCTTCCATAGTGTATTCCTTCTTTTCATCATAAAATGATTATAACAAGGGACGGAAAAACTTGTGTTGTTATATCTCTCAATGTTTTTCGTTGAGTAAACTGATTTTGTTTAAAAGAAAAGTCAATTAACTTTCCCAAACATTGTGTCATACCCTAAGAACTGTGATGCGGAACTTATGTTCCAAATCATCAGAAGTTCCACTGATCTACTATTAAGAAAGTGTCCATGGATTCCTCTCTCTCCCTCCCCCCATCCCAGCAGGTTTTTCCAGATCTGCCGGAGCAACCTGGCCTTAAGGCTGGGCTGCTCCCCCTCCCTCCGGTCTCAAATTTCAATTGATTCAAATAGATACATATCAGAATCGTATTGGCACTGGCACCGGTACCAAGGTTTAAGATCTCTCTCTCCTGCCCCATCTCGCTGATCTGAAAAAGAGAGGTCTGGCGAGATCTCTCGCCGAGATCATGTATTTTTTTTCCCGGTTGACTTGGCGGTTGGTCTCGGTGGTCGTATGGCTTTTGTAGCCCCTGAAACTTGGTATTTACCCTATTTTAGGCCTTCTAAACACAATAGATTTCTTTTCTTTTAATAAAACCTAAAATGGTACCTTGACTTCTTACCCTATGTAAGTAGTCTTCGACTCTTCGGACCCTAGGCTAGTATGCTCTATTTAATCCACATTCAACAATCAACACATGATACACCATAATCATAAGAATTTAAAAGATATCATAGATAAATTACTTAATTGTTTAACAATTAACACTGATGATTGATGAGTCACATTCACATACATTGAAATTTTGAAATGACCTAAGATAAGCCACATAACAACATATGGTTAGTGTTATATGCATAATTTATTTAAACAAAAAAATGTATTTCTCTCTAGGAATCCATAGATCAGTGTTATATGCATCACATATAAAAAAAATCAATGTAAACCAACAAACATTGATGATGTTTCCATGAAAAAATGGGTTTGAGAAGTATTTTTTTTTTTAATCTAAAATGGTTTTTGAGAAGAAAAGTAACTCCAACGTGGATGAGGAGGTAATATCTCTACTCTTTAAGCTTCAATGAGTGTAGGAATGGAGATCCTCAAGCAAAAGCACCAAAATCCTTGCTCCCTAGCATTTTTTTTTTCAAAAAAGTAAGACAGAGGCAAGATTTGGTGAGATCTCGGTCGAGTTTTTGTACAATTTATACCTTGCCATGCCTCTCGTCTCTCCTTTTTGAAAAAAACGAGATATTAGCGAGATCTCGCCACTCTCGTCGTCGAGATCTTAAACCATGACTGGTACTGATACCATTAACAAAAACCCTAGGTAAGAGAAAGAAATCGAAAGATCTGTATCAGAGGCATTTGGATTCCTTCATAAACCTGACAGCAACTGCCCAAGCTCTGCCTGGTTACAAGTTGAGCTTTGAACCAGAATCTCCAAACAGCAATCCATGCAACATGCAACAGTGATTTATAGCATGGCAGGCAGGAACCTACTTTTTATTAAGCAACTAGAATGGGTATAAGTAGAAAAAGGAATTCTCTATTAGGAATGTTCCTACTATGTTTTCCTAAGATCGAGGTTTACAATTAACTGTAATGGGAAAATAGAATGAACTGTAATGTGAAAATAGACTTAGTTCATATTGAAGTATTACATGTGAAGTATAGAATGTTCAAAATAAGTGAATTAACGAACATATGTCCTGTATTATAAAATGTTGCTTGCTAGTGACATAGTTTTGATTGATTAGAGTAGAGCAAGGGCAAACGGTAGAAATATGCCAGATAAACAAATATATGGGGCACAATTTAGATAAGAAAAAAAGGTAGAAAGAAGAGGTAGTCAAGGATAGCAACAAACAAATTACAACGAGAGTCAGTTTTTCCATTGTCAATATTCACTAATCAATGAAGGAGAGTGAGAAGTTACACATAGATTAGAGTTGGGTGGGTAAAAACAGGAGGTGCTTTTGGAGAACTGTTTAAATGATGCATACATAAAGGCTGTAAAATTTTTAAGAAGATTCAAGAAAATTCAAGGGTCTTGTCATTTGTTTGAGGAAAGTGCACTAAGGGGTAGGCATAGGATTGGTGCATACTTACAGATATGAATTATCAAGACCTCCCCTATAAGATGGATAGCCTGAATCTGCCACATTCCACAGAAATCTGTTTCACCAGTCAGTTATAAAGCCTATTGTATAACCGAATAAATTTTTCCTATGTTAAATACATTCAAATAGTAAGATCTCAACAAATTACCACATGGAAGAAATTCCCTACAACATAATTAGAATTAAAAGGCAGTGCAGGTTTAATAGGAACTGGGAACCACACAAACCTTAATTCCACCTCTCCTTCTCAACCTATCATTTGAACAATGCGGTGAGGGGTCTTCCCCAACACCACCACAACAATGTCAGCATCCAGTACCCTCCCATCTCTCAGTTTGACAGCATTCACCTAAACAAAGAGGCAATTAGACCATAAGAAACATGGTCGGACTAATGTGAATTACATTTATTGTCACGTGTTGGGAATATGCCCAAACTCCTATGAATGTTTTGGTAATAACAGACAACCCATTGCTCTAACTATATGTCTAAGTGGTGGTTAGTACAAAAGGTCCGCTCAAGATTTGCATATTTGATTTATCAAGTCAAGACACGAAGATCAAGAGTGGAAGCTACAAGTGATGATGAAGACTTCAAGAATCAAGTAATGATGAAGACTTCAAGACTCAAGTTATGATGAAGACCCTAGGATAGTCTAGTATTCTTTGTATATTGTACACTCCATATATATATGTGCACGCACTTCATGCATCGCATATCATCATACTAGAATGACTATAGGACATTCCTTGACCAAGCTGGAAGTCCATAGGTGATGTAGAACATAGTTAGAAGAATACGTTCTAAATGATATTCTGTGAGAATCACTATAACCAGACTCAAGGGCATTTTGGGAAACCTTAGAGTTGGTATCAGGAGATGAACCCTTCATAAAAGTTGTATTAAATCGAGTCACGATTCGAACACAGCTTGAATCGGGTCAATCCGATGTCATCCCAAAAATTTATGGCCGAAATACTGGTGACTGGTTAGTATGATAGTTGTCTGTCAAAACTAAGAACTGTAGGCGGTCGACCGACTGGAAGCCCCAGTCGATCGGACCTATCTGAGGCCATAGCTAGTCGACCAGATGAAAGTCCCGGTCGACCGGCACCTGCCTGGATCTCTTCTAATAGGTAGTTTTGATCTTCCAACGGCTCTTTCCGATCGATCGGCTACCGATGGCGGTCAACCGGTGGATCTAGAATATGACCATTAGAGTCTGATTTACTGCCTATAATGCTCTCCTAATCTCTCCTATAAATACCTAAGATGCTCATAATTAATTATGAATTAAGTCTGAGCATTAAGAGTATTATTGTGAGCATTCAAAGCCAAAAAGCTATCCTATCTTACTTGAGCAATTTGGTTTTCCACATTACATATAAAAGCTCAAGTCTCCATCAAAGTCTTCTACACTTTCACTGTGCAAGTCAAAGCTACAGAGAAGACTTATAAGGTGCATCATTTAATATCATATTCATTATTTGCACTACACCAGAGGTAACTCTCTTTATTCCATTATCTCAATTTTTTATTTTACAATTCCTAGACTGTACTTAGGATTGTGTAAGGATTCTCTTATCCTGAAAAGAGTAAGGTGCCTCTCTACCTGTAAAGGAGATTGTAAAGGCGCCTCTCTTCCTGTAAAGGGGATTTGCAAGGATACTCTTATCCGTAAAAAGATTGTAAAGATTTTCTTCCCTGCCTACTGTATTGAAAGGGAAAACTAGTGGAATACCTTACAAGAGGATTCTTGTAAGGAGTGGACTAGACTCAGATTGAGTCGAACCACTATAATTCTTGGTGTTGTGTGATTGTGAGTACTCTATTTCATTCTGCATTCCTATTTACAATCACACTTGGGATATTAATTTTAAAAGAACTGAATTTCCACTAATATAACATATTCACCACCCTCTAGGTTATTTCAACATGTCTGACTGAGAACCTACCTCCCCATTTGCATTTGTATCAAATCCAATTGCAAATGTTCCCTTAATAATTGACACCTTTCTTGGAATAATAACTCTCATAGAAAGAAGCTATAGCAGCAGTGAAGAGCCGACCCAACTACAATTGTTCACTTAATAATTGACACCTTTCTTGCCATAATAACCCTCATAGAAAGCAGCTATAGCAGCAGTGAAGAACTGAGGCACTGCAAAAACATATTACATGAAATACGTTGCCAATTCTAAGAGCACTTTCATGGATCCCAAAAACACATGAAGAAGTATTTTGCATTCAGCTTCAGGAGGTAAACTTGCAGATAATTTTCTAATTTCCACCCTAGTCTCAATCCAAATCAAAGAATATTAGAAGTCCATAAGAGAAAGTTAAAATGGCGTCACTTACTACACCATGGCTCAAGATACACCACAGTAACATAAAAAATTGATGATCCTCATTACAACACCAAGCTCTAGACCAATGTATCCCCCTCCAACACTCACAGCCTTTCCATCCTTCTTCGCCTTAATTGCTTCTATAAGCTTGTCAGCATCATCAGTTTCTCCCAAACAGAAAATGTGCATCAGCTCCTTGAACACCAAAACCAGACAACCTAATGTCCTACAAAGGAGAAAGCAAGAAACAGATTGCATGGAGGGAAAGGGAAACAAAATAAACAGAAAAATCAAACCTTATTGCTAGTGAGAACTATTTGTTTTCATAAAACATACAGATTAAAAAACAAAAAGAGGAAATAAAATCACAATTTATCAGATAATTGATACATACTAAATAGCCAGTTCCAAGTATCAAAAAGTCACTTAGAGTTTGCTCCAGCTGCACTAGTAAGAGTCTTGGAAGCTACATCTACTTTCACTATTTCAGTGCTAAAGATCGACTCTATGCCTGCTGTAAGTGGTAACAACAGATAAGCATAAATCATAAATCTGTATTAGCAAAACACTTTTGAATATTAATGCAAATAATCATATATCATCCCAGGGCTAACATATAACATTTGAAAAAATATGGTAGGAAAGCAAGCACCAGACATGAAATCCTGGGAGTCTTGCAGCTCTTGTCATCGATCTCATTGTAAGCTAAACATATTGGAGAATTGGATATGTAATTAAAGGAAAAACTGTAGCAAAAATTAGTTAAACATATCTGAAATAGAAGACACATTAACATAAATGTGTTCATATATCTTCGTCTAAAAAATCATTAGTGCATAAAATGTTTACTATTGATAAAACACGATGAGATTTTAAATGGGGGGGGGGGGGGGGAAGGACAACAAACCATATAGGCTCCATCTGGTTGCAGGTAAAGGGAAAGGGAAGGGAAAGGAAGGAAGTGAAATCAGTTTTGAAAATAAAAAGAGAAGTTTTGAAATCATGAATGTGTAACCTACCTAAGACTCTTACTATATTTAATAATTATATTTCTCTGATATGCTGTTTATTTTACATTTCAAATCAAAAGGATTTGATTACAAAGTAATGTAAAATTTACCAACCATATTTAGAACTTAAAGAAGTTGGCTACACAATCATGTGAGTACAAAAGTTCCCACTTAAGCATTGATTTGATTTGATTTCCCTTCCCTTTGTTTCACTCGCAAACCAAATGGAGCCATAATAACTTTGAACGAATACATCACATTGATATGGCAAAAGATCCTTTACATGGCCCACCCATCTAAGAAGGGCTTCCTTCATTCTCCACCTACTTTTTTCCATGGAAAGTGCAATGTGCTATGGCAATTCCAACCATTGGATGGATAGTGTATGGTATAGATTCTCCACTCGTCAAAGTCCAGAAGAAGCACCATAAAAGAGGACAAATTAAAATGAACAACTCACATAATTACTTTGAGTTGTTGGAAACTGAAATTCAGCACTGTTAATTTTGTAAATTTTTTTATCATATGTTTAATAAATATAAATCAACTGGCTCGATTAATGGTTCATGAGCGTGAAAAAAAAATGCTATGAGTAACAATACAACGACAGAGTATCTCAATCCAAAGGGTTAGAGAGAGCTCCCCTCTCATGACCTAACCTGGCCCACATGTCTGACATTCCTCTGGTGGTCTCCACCACCACCGTTAACCCTCCACCAATCCAGCCCTCTCCCCCCTGGGTCTTTATGGCCTCCCCTCATAACCTCCCTTCTCGAGTTGGTTATCTTCTCCATTACATCCCCCCTTCCATCATCAATGAGCGGAAGGTTGGTGTTTGCCTCCTAGGTTACTAAAGCACGAAATCTCAAAATGGAAAAATTATCTCGTTGGCCACTTTCTTGGCAGCAGAACCGCCCTTTAGCATAGTCAAAACTTCCCTCATAAAGCAATGGACAATGAATGGTTCATTATCCACCTACCTCCTTGACAAAGGCATCTTCATTTTCAACTTCTATAATGAAGCTGACAAACTCAAGCCTTGGAAGGAGGTCAATGGCAAGTTGGGAAGAAATCCATTTTCATTCATCAATGGGACCAATTCACCAATCTCAGCAAAACAGACCTCCACACCATCCCTGCGTGGGTAGCCCTCCCCAATCTCCCCTTCACTATTAGTTTGATAAAGGCCTCAGCATTGTAGGTTTTGTCATTGGCAAACCCCTTTACTCAGACCAAAGAACCAAATTAATGGATAGGCTTGCTTTTGCTAGGATATGTGTTCAAATATCTACAAAGGATTCCCTTCTTCCTCGGTGACCATTATGAAGATGAAGGCTTTTCCTTCTCCCATACTGTGTGCTATGAATGGCTCCCACCACAATACTCCATTTGCAAATCATTCGGCCATCACACCTTGAAATGTCCCCTATCCAAATCACCACCTCTAATATTGCGGCTTTGCCTGATGATGCTCCCTCTCATCTGGCCATATCCCCATCTCCGACCTCCATCAGAGGTAGAAAGAGGATTCATAACCATTGGCACCGGAACAGAAGCTGGATGGCCAACCCAGATCCAAAACTTATGTCTGTCAAGCCTTCCTCGATTAGTCCGTCAGTCTTCCAGCTTGATACCACTGGACACAACCACTATTTCATCCTCAATAACCTAACCGATTCTGACATTGAATCCGCCTCCATGTCTTCCTCTTCTAATGATGAAGTTTTGTCCCCTCATGCCATGGTTGTAGATATCACCCATTTTTAACTGCCTCATGTTGTGGCTTCCACATCCCCTGAGAAGAACCCTTTTTATCACATCACTTATGCTTTTCCCACCTTACACGTCCACCCCCTAAAAAAAAAAAAGATTTGAAGTTTAAATGGAACTGGCTATTTGTGCCTTCGTTGTCTTGGTGCTTGCTGTGAGAAACAGTTGTGAGGTGAGAGATGCCTTTTAGATTACTGAGATGTTGACCACGGCCATAGGTGAGAGGCCTTGGGTCATATCCCCTTCTTCTTTTCTTGTTTCTATTTCAAGTTCTCTGCAACTTTAGGCCTATTCAGGCTGACCCATTGTAGTTGTAACCTTTTTTGTTGTTCTATTATGGAAGGAACTACTGTTGGTGATAACAAGTGCTGGTGGAGTAATTCCTATTGCATCCTACACCCCTTGGTTACAAGCTATTAGTTGTTTTCCTACTAAATTCATCTCTTCTTTATATCTCTTGCTTGGAACATCAGATCTTTGTGATCTTTCGAAGTGTTGACCTACATTCCAGCACCTTCCTTTGATCTAAATTGAAGCATCTTCCATTGATCCCATCGACAGTAATAGTAAGCTTTTGATTTTAGAAACTACTCTCTATTTTCAGGTCTATTCTATATCTATCAATCCAACCCTCAGTTGGCTGAGATATTTGGAGGTGCATCTCCATTGACCAGGTCCCACAATCACCACAACCTTGGTATTGATCTGCTCAATAGATTGTTTGTTATGAGCTATTGCTAAATATGTTTTCAACTTTCTATTTTAATCCCACCATTTACATGCTTGAAACTAGTGCAGCCCAAGGGGGAATTACCATCAATAAAGAAATTATTCCCTATGAGCAGTCTAACCCCAACCCTTTGCCCCCACCCCAACTCTACCCACATAAGCCCAGGCCCATCTCCCAATCGAACCCTCTCCATTCGCCCACTCGGCTCACCCCCAACCTTACTAACCTGTTCAGATTCAGCCTCCCGGGTCCCTAATCTCTGACCCTCCCCCCCCTTTAATTCGTCTCCCCTTCATTTCCTCTCCCCTAATCCCCACCCTGGGATGGTCTATCCATAGTAGATCAGCACCCATCTCTGTCCATTCGCTCCCCTCCATCCTCCCTTGTCCCTCCTTCATTTCTATCGTCAACGTGACACTAGCTCCCCTCCCTAACCCATGAAGCAGCCCTATGAAGTCTATTCCTTTCCCAGTAATGAAATTTTTTTGCCTAGTATGGAAATACGTAGTCATGTTCTCGGTCGTGACATCTTATTATGATTTGGTGAACCTTTTGCTTTGAGGGTCCTCCTCCCTTGGGTTGTGCGCTTCTTTAACTTTGGGCCTAGTTTCCACACTGATTAGCAAAATACTTCATCCATCTGTCCCGTAATTCTCAAACAAAAATTCATGCTAACAAAATATAATTAGCACATTTCACATCATTCTTTTATAGACATCACCTGTAAGGGATTGCCACCAATTATTCCTCAAGAGATCAATATCCTATAGTGATTATCTTATCATAAATGAGTCTGCATCAAATATAGAAAAGGATACCTTACAGGGAATAAAGATGAAAATTGGATGATTAGTAAACGACTACTTCTATGAAGCAAAATATTAAGCCAAACTCCAAAAAAAGAGAAAATTTTCCCATGAGGTTGCTGACCTAGTTTCTTCCAATAGGGAAGTGATACATGTCAGTTGGCATGAATTGTGGCATGACACTTGGACCCATTTCAAGGTTATATGGATTATTTCTTGTTGGGTTGGAAGGGTACTTCTTCACTCCAGCACTCTTCTGGAAGAAACAGCAAACAACCCATTCATCCTGCAAAAGATAATTTACCAACATTTCTGCTGAATGCCAATGACATATACTACCTCCTACCTGGGCTCGCAGCCAAAGAAATGGAATCCTGAAGTGTATTTTAGAAAATACCAAAACCTAACAGGGTATCTGTGAATAAAGGGAAAGTGATCTATTTTATTTCTTTGGCTGTGATCCTGGGTGGTAAGAAGTAACCCAGGTAGCAACAAGTTTTTTCCAAGAAAAAAATTGTGGGGGGGGGGGAGGAAGAGGGGTGACTCAACTGGTTGGTTCTGCCAATCACCTCTTAATTAATTAGATGATTTATCAGCACTGCCTCATCATGGATTAGACTCAACTTGTTAGGGCTGCACGCCACGAGTTCAGTTCCTCGGCATGAACGTTCACCTGTATGTATGTATCAGAAGTCAACATCTGTCTCTTTTATATTCATAAATAACCCTCTTCACCCTGGAAATGACAATAAGTGGGACAGATGTTGGCCTCTAACAGGTACATGTAGGTGAACATATGTGCAAAGGATCCATTTTCGCATGGCACTGTATGTGGTAACATGCAGTTATCCACATTCTTGCACTTCTTAGCAGTTAATCTTTGCTGTTTCTTAGAGTTCTCATAGTGTGTTCTCTCTAAACCACCCACCAATGTGGCAATCCCCATTCAACTGATCAGTGTGCATCTATGATAATTGATAATCAACAAAGATAGGAAATATAATTTGTGTGCATGCGTGAGAGAGAGAGAGAGAGAGAGAGAGAGAGAGAGAGAGAGAGAGTCTTCCACATTCATGGATGATATATTGGCATGGTTGTGCACCTGCACCCAATGGGTCAGTGGCTTTAGGGTTTCAGATTTAGGCAGCAGTAGGGGAGGGAGAAGAATAATAAGAATGATCCACCAACCACCCCACTTGAAATAGCCTAGCTAAATTTCTTCCCTCTTCATGAGCCTCTGGCGACAAGCTCCATTAAGTTCCGAAACCTGACATGAGAAGAAAAAACACTTTCTCCCAATATTCTAAAAGTAAAGATTTAGAAATGAGTTTACCATCTCTATCAACATCCTATCCATCCTTTTATCAGAAAAAAAAAAAAAAAAAAAAAAGAAGACGAAGAAGAAGAAGAAGAAAAAAAGGATCCTATCCATCCTCTTAGTGATTTTACTCTGCAAGGCATATACGTGAAGCAGATCCTTAATGAAAAATCCCTTTCTCTTTACAAAGTAAGTTCTACCAGACGTGCATGAGAAGAGACATGCATGAGAAGGCATGCTTATCCCCTAGGAACCAATAAAGCAAATAAACTGGTAAGATTTAGGTTGCAATCCTTCTCCACATCCAATTCTTTCCCTCAGCTACATCAGTTTGACAGTGCATATACAGAAACAGACGCTTAACAGAGGACCAATCCTCTAGACAAATCAGTTACAGATTGATGCTTCAATCTTGATCTCAAGACAGTTTCATAGTTCAGTTTCTTACATGCCTACATATTAGTAGGGGGTGACAACAGAACATGATCAGGCTGGCCTAACCATAATGCAAAGAAAAATGGTTATCTACGGACAGACTCAAACTTGGCTTTCATTTCATAAATACTGGCTAACAGTCCTTCATATTGAAATGGGAATGGCTATAAATACGTTTTGCCATCATAAATAAGCTTGCCTTGAAGTTGTGAAGACAACAATCAAGCAATCAATAATTAATTATTACATACAGGTAGAGATTGCACCTGTAGAACTTGTAAGACAAAGCTCTTAGTCCAAAACACACTTTATGCAGAATGTGATTTGTCTAACTGAGGATCACTCAACCTCAAGTTCAACTTTTAAAAGTATTCTCTGCTCTTACAAATGTACAGTCTTGGAAAAAGCTAAGAAACCAACATAAATTGTTGAGTTTACGTATGCTGGTTATCCCGGAAAACATATTAACTAATGAAAGACCAAGAAAAAAAAAATTGCCGTCTTATAATTCAGAAGACAGAATACAGGGTTAGAACCAAGACTATTTAGTTAATGCAGATTTAGTATGTAATTATATGTTTTTGGGCTGAAAAATCAAGCATCATAAGTCATATTGGTAGGGGGCAGGAAGGATGAACCCTAGGTACAGGATAAACACATCCCTTGCAAGATCCCAAGCACCCAAACCCAAAATGTCAACCTTCTCAGATGAAGGTTAAACTCTGACAATCAATCCCAAATGCATATAATAGATGTCTTTCAAAATATGGTAATGGTCCAACGAAGGATTAAAAGTAATTGAAGAATACTCAAATCTAAAATTGAATTCTCGCAATTAGGAGAATTCTAATAATCAAAATCAGGAAGTCAGATTACCCCATTATGCCACTGCAACCGTCAGATTACCCCATTATGCCACTGCAACCTCATTCTAGGCTGGTTAAATCAAGCCCAAAACATTAACCAAATCTAAGGGTAAATTGAAAAACTCAAAGCTGACATAGAACACAGGACAGAAAACAAGATATTTTTAGTAACTCCAGAAAATAGCTCTTATCAGCCCAATAACTAGGTTGAAGGTCAGTATTAGGGAGGCTTTGAATGTCCCCAAGTCTTGCCCTATTCTGATGGGTAAATCAGAATCAGGTGATTATACAAACTAGACTAAAAATAGGGGTAAAACAAGGATTCTGCAGGTCACAAAATCAGGGCTTAAGGATGTATGTCAGCAAGAACAGATTATGAAGAATAATATTAGATTATGGATGATGTTCTAACACAAATCAGAAGAGAAATCAAAACTCAGCAAAATCAATCAAAGAGAGATTAAATCAGTACCCTACAGGTCTGAGAGAATTTACAATAGCTATGGTCTATCAACTGTTCCACAAACTGGTTATTCATGGATTTAGAAACCCTTTGGAGTTCCGCTTAATATTTTGCTTCATTGTAGCATCAATCTTAGCCTGGTTTCTTTCAACAACATATGGCAGATCATTCTTCACATGCACCAGCATGCATTGTTGTTGAGCATGGATGCAGTGAAAACTTGATCACAATTATTCTGGATAAGTTAATAGAGTTAGCTCCACTACTAAGAAATGTATTTTTAAAAAAACAGTGACATTGCAACACAAAAAAAACCAACAGCGTAATGTACACTAAGCCATAAATACACTTTAAGTAATATAACAAAATGGAAAATATAAAAATGATAAGGAAACAATTGTAGGAAACAGTGGGAAGGGATATCCACAAACAATCTATACAGATATGTTCAAGTAAGATCCCTCTTTATGCACTTACTGGGACATCACATATCCTTTAGGTACTTCCTTGACAAATACAAAGTAAACCAAGTCACAATCTATGCTTCTCAACAGAATCTATGTAAGGATCAAATAAACCAAATAAGAAACTATTAAGCTTTTAAATGTGAAATTTTTTTATTTCCAATAATGTAGTAGAACAATCTTCCAATACTACTTTATAGAAAGAGAAACTGCAGATGCAAAAAAATTCTCTAAGAATTTGATCACTACATTGAGGAAGGAACAACATACAATATCAAGATCGTCTTTCTCCATAATTGCTACATCAGCAATATGTCTTTCATATTGTCGCCTCAGATATGCCTCAACATCTATTTCTATCATTCCCTGCAACATTAACAAGTAGGCATGGGTTATTGGAAAGTGAATTTAATTAACAAAAGGAGAAAAAAATATATATCGTCTAACAGTCCATTGTACGTGACTTCTTGCTTTTCATTTTCCTCCATTTACACCAAATTTTTGGTTTTCTTTCTATATCCCCTGTTTTGAAATATACAAACCTTTGTGACGGCATTGAAATAAGGAGGAAACTTGTACTTAGATTTGAAAGTAGACCCGACGCAACTGGGTAAGAGAAAGAAAGTACAGATCGGTTCAACTATATGTCTTGTTTGTGTCTGGACCCTCCCAAGGTGACTGCAGAGGTTAAAAACATAAGGAAATCCAAATATAATGAATCGAAAGAGGATAAGGCAGGAATAGGAAGCAAATATCATATGAAACCATTCACAGATGCAAAAGGCACTCAACTTCAGTTCCACCTTTCCATGTCTATGGCAAATTTATAATTTCAAACTGTGAAACCCTCTTCAGACATTGTACATCATGTAATAGAACTCCAACTACATTCAATGTATTACATCCACTACTTACTTTTAATACTTTTCTTCTTTTTTAAGCAACAGGACCAAAATATCTTTCGCTTATGTTCTTTTCCAGTTTTTGCCTTGTATATTACAATATTCTCGTGGTAAAATTTGAGTTTTTTCAAATTGTTTGCATGACTAGTTGCTAGTTATAATTGATCATCATTAATATGGTGTTTACTCCATATTCAAATAACTATACTGTATATATTTTTAGAAAGACGATCTTAATTTTTTATTGGTTTTAATCATTGTTTTTTAATGTGGTGGTTACTCCATATACAAGTAAATCTGCTGTATATATTTTTCTAAAGACCATCTTAAATTTTTATTGGTTTTATCAGAAGTAGAGGCTAGTGGCCAGTAACCACACCCAGATATGTAGCAAACAAAAGAACAACTGGAAGAAGAAACTTCAGTCTCAAGACTCTCAACACAAGCTAAAACATAAACAGATCAGACCAGCTAAGCTCTTATCAAAAATACCAGTTGCCATTAGCAGCAAGCCAGCAACAGAGAGAGAACAATATAAGTGGCAGATAATACCAGTCTCATTCCAGAAAATAGCAATAGTAGAAAATGATGAACTCAATGCTACAGGCCAGAAAACTTCAACAACTACAAGTCATAAAATAGCAACAGAAAAAGATGTAGAACTGATTATTGCGGTGCAAAAAAAAATCTTAAAAACAAAGAATTGACAGAAAGAAATCTTTAATAAGAAAAAATCCAACTAGGGAGAAATAACACCAGGGAGGAAAACAAAGAGGAACCATGATGTAGACAAGCTATACTCCACATAGTGCCGCAAGAAGAAGAAAAACAATGGTCCTCAATACGCCACAGTTCATCAACTGAACCTGTTTCGGTTCAGGCCAGGCCAACCATGGTCTGGATGCCACTGGTTTAACTAAAAAACCAGATTCGTGGGGTCCATATTGTAGTATTACAACATTGTTACTTTGGATTCTACTTCTTTATTTAATAGTTCCTTAGATTCTATTTAGTACCTTCCTTATTGTATGATGACCCACTTCTACAATTGTGGACCTTTATTTTAGTAGTTTCCACATATTAGTTTCTTTTGAAAGGAGTAGATCCTTCCTTATAATGTAAGGGCCATAGAGCTCCCCCCCCCCCCCCCCCCCCCCCCCCCCAACAAAAAATAAAAAAAAGATTTGAAGTTCAATGGAATTGGCTATTGTGCCTTTGTTGTCTTACTGCTTGCTGTGAGAAACAGTTGTGAGGTGAGAAATGCCTTTTTGGTTAGTGAGATACTGGCCAAGGCCATAGGTGAGAAGCCTTGGTCATATCCCCTTCTTCTCTTGTTTCTATTTCAATTTCTCTGCAACTTTAGTCCTATTGAGGCTGTTCCCTTGTAGCTGTAACCGTTTTTTGTTGTGCGGTTGTGGAAGGAACTCCTGTTGGTGATAATGAGTGCTGTTGGAGTAATTCCTATTACATCCTACACCCTATGTTACAGGCTACTGGTAGTTTTCCTACTGAATTCATCTCTTCTTTATATCTCTTGATTGGAAAATCAGATACTTGTGATCTTTCAAAGTGTTTACCTACATTCCAGGGCCGTCGATCTAAATTGAAGCTTCATCCATTGATCCCATCGACAATAACAGTAACCTTTTGCTTTGAGAATCTTCTTTATGTTTTCTGGTCTAGTCTATATCTATCCATCCAACCCTCAGTTGGCTGAGATATTGGGAGGTCCATCTCCATTAACCAGGTCCCACAATCACCACAACCTTGGTATTTATCTACTCAATAGATTGTTAGTTCTGAGCTATTGCTAAATCTGTTTTCAAACTTTCTATTTCATTCCACCAATTACAGGTTTGAAACTAGTTCAGCCAAGGGTGGAGTTACCATTAATAAAGACATTATTCCCATTAACAGTCTTACCCCAACCCTTTGCCCCCAGTTCTCACTTAGCCCTGGCCCATCTCCCCATCGAACCCTCTCTGTTGGCCAACTCCGCCCACCTCAACCTTACCACTTCAGATCCAGCCTCTTGGGTCCAAATGAAGGCCCCTCTAACCCTCCCCCACCCCCCCCCACAAGAATTTTTTTTTTCCTCTCCCCTTCATTCCCTCGCCCCTAATCCCAACCCTGGGATGGACTCTCCACAACAGATTAGCACTCATCTCAGTTCGTCCAATCCCCTCCATACTCCTGTGGCCCCTCTTCGTGTCTACCATCAACATGACACCAGCTCACCCCTACGAAGTCTAATCCTTGTAATGTAGGGATGGATTTGACAACCAAACCAGACCCAAGACTGCAGGAAATTATAAACCAGAGAACAACCAATAATCACCCAACAGTGAACAGCAATAACAGTCCAATATTAACTAGTCAACAGTCCTTAACAATCAGATTTTGTCAAACCAGAATTTGGGGCTCTATGACCAGATATCAGCACCAAACAAAAGGACTAATCAACAACCAGACTAGTCCACAGCCATAACAAAACAGTAGCAATTTCAGCGGTTGACAGATTTCAGATTACCAATATATATTAGGACAGGGCAGCAGTAGACTAAATAAACACAACCAGAAAACTCCAGAGGTCTTTAGAGGTTCAAATCAGCAACAATAATGACCCATCATCTTAAGGAAGCAACATAAAATCAGTCACAGTAATCGACCTCAAGTTGGGACACAGCAGGTCACTAAAAGACAAGGAATTGGTTGTCACACCCCGCCTCCACTCACCTGAAGGCTGGTGACATGGACACGCACATGTGTCCACAATCCATCCAGGATCCACAATGCAGTACATTAAGTTCATAAGATTATAAAATGATTCTAAAATCACATACTTATAATATAAACAAAATATATCAACTGGTGATCTCTATTAATATTTACCATATTTACACAAAAGAATGTTTTCACATCTGGATCATAATTACAGTTATGCCCCCACAGGGCTACATCTGTTAAGTACAAAAAGAATAAAAAATAGAAGATGATATTCCCATCCTCAGCGTGCTCCAAATGCACAATCATCGCACATGCATCCATCCTCGTGCGCAACTAGCTCCTCATCCCAGAGGTCACCTCCGTAGAGAGTCGAAACCTCAATCACAGTTTTCAAAGGATTTCCTGAATCAACATCTAAAAGGGGGCAACAATGGGGGGTGAGCTTCCACGAAGCCCAGTGAGGGGTAACACATAAGCAATCATGACAATCCAAGAAAATGCAATAGTATAAATATTCATGCCCGACCACATCAATATGAATGCAATGACATGATCCATTTATTATCAAGCAATTCTAAGCAACAATTTCTAAGTCCAAAGGGGGTATAAGTGCTACTGCAACATAGGTGTTATCCCCAGTCATGAATGTACGTTATCAGTCCCTAGGGATACAAGCTAGTTGCGAGTCAGGAGCGTGCCAGTTCTGGAACCACATCATTGCCCGGCAAACCCCTATTAATAACCCTCCCATAATACCACTACATCGAATCCAACATTACATGTAGGGTATACCCGTCACCGAATCAAACATCGCGTGAGGGCCTATCACGACGCTGGCATCTACGCACCTCAGTCACCGGAAATCGTCCTCAACCACGGACCGTCGGACAAGAGGATTAGCCAATACGTAAACCCCTATTGGCAAGGGTTGTAGCACCAGGGCAGTTATCCTAGCCCAATGCATTCTAATATGCCACAACACAATTCAATCACACACACACACACACACACACCCTGAGCATACAGTGCCGCTGGCACCAACCGTTGGCCACCCTGCACCCCAATCTCCACATACACACACACACCCTAGGCATACAGTACCGTAGGCACCCACCATAGGCCACCCTGCATCCCAGTCACACACACACACATGCACAATCATAATCCACATTCTTATGCCACATCAACACTTTACATAAGGAATAATATAATAATATGCAAAATGATAAAATTCATCCACATATGCATTATGATACAAGCATTCCATAAAAGCACACAAAATCCCCTCACCTCGAGTTCTAGATGACGATAGATAGTTGATGGTTTTGTGTTGCGTGCTCCCGTCACTTCTCGGTTCCACTCCTAGGATACATAATGTTTTTAGGTTATTCGGTTATTCATAGAGGAGTGGGACACTAGGACTCGTGCCCCAATAAAAGGATTAAAAATTAGCTTTAAAATAGTTCACCAGTGGATGATTACCAGTGGATGATCATCCGCCGGTGAGTTCACCGGTGGACAAATCCGAAAGAGGTGCACATCCTGCAATATTTTCACCGATGGATGCTTACCGGTGGATGATCATCCACCGGTGAGTTCACCGGTGGACAAATCCGAAAGGGGGTGCACATCCTGTAATATTTTCACCGGTGGATGGTCCCTACTTTCACCGGCTGGCCGGTGACCATCATCTGGTGAAGTTAAAATCGGGGTTTCCTTGCCCCATATCAGCCCTAAAGGCCCTGTGGCCCCTGTGTATGGTGGTGGGAGTGTATGTTGTTCAGTGGGGTGTCATTTCCCAACTTTATTCTCTCTCTTCTCTTTTACATAGTTTATAACTTAGTTTTTTGTGATTTTTAGAGTGGGTTTGTATGTGGGGCACTCACACACACCACACCTAGCTTAGGTTTAGTGTAGTTGCTGAATTTAGTTCAACATAACATCATACTATGGATTTTAAAAGGGAAATTGTAGAGGGTTTGAGTAGAACACTTGTCTAGGGTTTAGTTACCCCAATTTCTAGGGTTTTGGATAGGGGTTTCATAGGGATTTGCCCTTAGACCCAAGGTTGAGTGAATAACCTTGCCAAGGTAGGTCTCCTAGTCTAATTTCCCCCTCCCATTATGTAGCCTTTATGGTTGGGTAGGTGGGATTTGGTTGGGTCTCCATTACTTCCAATAAAGTGTGAAATGGAAAGGAGAGAGAGAGAGAGATTTGTGTGTATGTGTGTGAAGAGATGATCATATGGCCTTACCTCAAGAATGGAGCCCTAGCCTTCCTCCTTCCTTCCTCCCTTGCTCTCCTTCTCCTTCTCCTTCTTCTTCTTTCTCCCTCTCCTTGTTTCTATTTTGGTAGGAGAAGAAATGAATGGTAAGAGTCCTATTTATAGCCACTTAAGTCCCACTAAGGGTTGTTTGGGGAATTAATGGGTTTTTACCCAATATAGGGTTATTCCGCTATTCGGCACTAACGAGCCCACTTCGAGATGTCCTGCCACATTAATCAACTCTCTAACACCTTGTTCCATCAATGTGGATGGGTTTGGGGTGCACGATCAGGTCTCAGGTCCCACGGTGAAATAACCCAAAATTGGTCTGCGCACTCATTGTATGGTGTTCACCGGTGGATGCTCCATCCGCCGGTGACCATCAACTGGTGAAGGCTGAACTGGTCACTTTGTATGGAGATCTCTCCTCAGTCTGAGTGGGGCCTTCTCCAGGGTTTCCAGTGTGTGTGAGGTTCCACTGACCTTTCCCTTCGGGTCTAGAATCCCTTCCAATTACTTAAGCACGGATAGCAGGTGCAAGTGAGATCGCCCTTCCTTCCTCGACAAAAGACGGATGCCACCCAGTACTCACTAGTACTGATGTCCCCCGGTGCCGCACCTGAACATTAAAATAGGGAGTTTTAGGGTTCGGGTATAACATTCCCCCTCCTTACAAGAAATTTCGTCCCTGAAATTTGACGTACCTAGTGATCCAAACAACTGAGGATATTTCTTTTTCATTTCCTCCTCACGTTCCCAAGACGCTTCTTGTCTTGGAGTGATTCCTCCACTTGACTAGTATATAAGAAAGAGTCCGATTGCAGAGAATGTGGTCTCTCCGGTCAATGATTTCTTCTAGCTATTCTACATACTTCTAATCAGCATCAAGTTCCAAGGGTACATCTGTCAAAATATGAGTTGGATCGAAAACATACTTCTTGAGCATGGAAACATGAAATACATTATGAGCTCCTTCTAATTCGGGTGGCATAGCCACTCGGTAAGCTACTGTTCTGACTCGACCCAATATCTCATAAGGTCCCATGTATCGAGGAGTTAGCTTTCCCTTCTTGTCAAACCTCTTCACTCCTCTCATTGGGAGACTTTCAGAAAAAATTTTATCACCTACCTCAAACTCTAGGTGCTTCCGTCTGACATCCGCATAGCTTTTCTGTCTTGATTGTGCAGCATTAATTCTCTCCCTGATTACATCCACTTTCTCACAAGTGGCCTGGATCAATTCCGGACCTAGGATCCTCCTTTCTCCAATTTCATCCCAATACAAAGGCGTTCTACATTTCTTACCATACTGGGCTTTATAAGGTGCCATGCCTATAGTAGCCTAGTAGCTATTCTTGTAGGAGAACCCTATAAGTGACAAGTGCTCATCCTAACTATAGCTCATATCTAACACATAAGCCCGCAACATATCCTCTAGGGTCTGTATAGTCCTCTCTGACTGCCCATCTGTCTGTGGATGGAACGCCGTGCTGAAATTCAGTTGTGTCCCCATTGCTTTTTGTAGACATTTCCAGAAGTTGGAGGTGAATCTGGCATCACAATCGGAGAAACCATTCATAGATGCAAAAGGCACTCAATTTCAGTTCTAGCTTTCAATGTCAATGTAACGTCCCTCACATCTGTAACTAATTAAATTTGGGAATGCAAAAAGAAAGGCGCAAGATATATTTAGGTAATGAAGTAAAAAATACAAGTCATGAATTTGCACACATGTAACATTATTTTGTGGGTGGATCACATACATAAAATTTTAAGATATTTGTACAAATGAATACACACATATTAGTAAACTCATATAGAAATGTAGAAAATATCTGCTGATTTTCCCATGTATGAACTGATAATTAAATTACTTTGAAGCCCTGGTTGATTCAATTATGTAAGGGACCATATTGAGGGTTAAGATTCTTTAATTAGTTTTTCAGTTTTAGTTGAGAGAAGATTGAGAAATTTATAATTATTTGAAGTTTTTAATAACCTAAGCCTATTTCTAGGAATGCCATACCTACTAGGATAAGGAAAATGGACTTCTAATCCCACTGGACATATCAAGGATAATTAATCCAAAAAAAAGAAAGGAATTAGAGTCCTAATTGAATAAGGAAAGAGAAGTTGGATTCAATTCAAGTTTTAGATTTTTGGGACCAAAAAAACATAATATGGTTAAAGAAATGGCAAATTTCTTTCAACAAAACCATTGTAGTTGTAATTTCCTCAAAAAAATTTCAAACCAATAGCAAGTTTTAGATTTTGTGGCACATAAGAAACATCACAGGGTAAAAGAAATGGCAAAATGAATGAGTTTTGTCAGCTCCAACACGATTACTGTGGGCAACGAATTGTGACTATAAGTAAAGCATCATCCATAACTCAACATACTGTTTTCAGTCACACCAATACTCCTTACTCCTAATACTTTTCTTCTCTTTTAAGAAATAAGATCAAAATATCCTTCATAGTTTTTAAGGCGCTGGTAAGGCGACGCCTTAGCAGTGCCTTGGCGCTGATGCGGTCTAGAGATGGTAAGGCAGTGCTCCGCCTTATGTGAAGTGACGCCTTATGGTTTTTTTTTTTTAAACACATTTTAAAATTACTTGATGAAGATTCCAAATATAGATTTTTTATTGGTAGGTGTATGGTTTTGTTAACACTTGAGATGTATGGGATCTGCTTTACTCCATCAAAAATAACCAAAACAAACAAAACAAAAACACGATTCACAAAGAGGGTTTGGATTTTGTCAAGGGTTTTAAGAAAGGGCTTTGAGAAGGAATCAAGGAATAAGGAAGAACCATTGATCCACGCCACCATTTTGCTCCGACAGCGGTGAGCTTCATTCTTCTTTTACGGGAGTAGAAATATAGTGGATGACCTTAGGACTTAGGCACTCATTTTGGCATCATAAAGGTAAGTATAATAAATACTTGTATTTTTTGTCTTTTTTTTTTATATTTATAATTTTGTTTCATAATTATGTATTTATATTATATGTTAATATATTATGATGATTAATGATTGATGATTGATGATTGATGATTGATGATTGATGAAGATGAACTTAGTTTATTCACTTTATTGATTTGTTTTCTTGATGAATATCTTACATTGGTATGAATATGAACATTTAATATTTATTTAACATATGAGTAATAGGATTCAACTAGCATTTGAGCCAAATAGATTGGTAAAAAATTACATAGGAACGCTTTAATAGATAAGGCGACGCTTTATGCCCGCCTTATCGCTAAGGCGCTCTGAAATACCCTCAAACGCCTCGTCGCCTTACCGCCTTAAAAACTATGATATCCTTTGCATATGTTCTTTTCCAGCCTTTGCCTTGTACATCACATTATTCTCGTAGTAAAATTTGAGTTTTTCAAATTGTTCACACGACATTGTTATAGTTATAATTGCTCATCCATTAATGCGGTGTTGATTCCATATACAAGTAACTGTACTATATATATTTTTCTAAAGATCATACTAATTTTTTATTGGTTTAATCGTTGTTCCCTTATTAGTTTCTTTTGAAGGGAGTAGATCCTTATAATATATGGGCCATATAGCTCCCCCCCCACCCCCCAAACGTTTTGAAGTTTACTGGAACTAGCTATTGTGCCTCTGTTGTCTTGCTGTTTGCTGTGAGGAACAGTTCTGAGGTGAGATATGCCTTTTGGGTTAGTGAGATACTGACCATAGCCACAATTGAGAGGCCTTGGTCATATCTGCTTCTTCTACTCTTGTTTCTATTTCAAGTTCTCTGCAACTTTAGTCATATTGAGGCTGCCTCCATGTAGTTGTGACCATTGTTTGTTTAGCTGTTGTGGAAGGAACTATTGTTGGTGATAATTAGTGTTGCTGGAGTAATTCCTATTACATTCTACACCCTGCAGTTACAAGCTACTGGTTGTTTTCCTGATGAACTCATCTCTTCATTATATATCTTGATTGGAACATCAAATTCTTCTGATCTATCAAAGTTTTGACCTACATTCCAGGGCCTTCCTTTGTTCTGAGTTGAAGCTTCATCCATTGATCCCATCAACAGTGACAATAAGCTTTTTTATTTTTTTTAGAAACTACACTCTATTTTGTGGTCTAGCCTATATCTTTCAATCCAGCCCCCAGTTGGTTGTGATATTTGGAAGTCCATCTCCGTTGATCAAGTCCCACAACCACTACAACCTTGGTATTGATATGCTCACTAGATTGTTAGTTCTGGATTATTGCTAAATCTGTTTTCAAACATTCTTTTTTTTTTTTGGTCTGCTGTTTCTGGTTGGATCTTTTCCCCTTCCTTATGGCTGGCCCTCGCCACCACCTATAAAGGCAGGCATTGTGTTTTGCTTGTCCCCTCCACACGCCCCCTTTTCTTTCCTTTGGTAATGACTTCTTTTACTCATCCACACCCCCCACCCAGAAAAAGGGGAATGTCTGTTACCCAAACAAGCTCATTGATTACCAAAACACTCCATCCATCGGCCCTGCAGTTCCCAAACAACAATTCAAGCTTAAAAAAAAAAAAAAGCAACCCAGTGCGCAAGACTCCTGCAACTGCAGGGTCTAGGAGTGGACCCAGCCTTACCCCCTGCTTCACAAGAGAGGTTGTTTCTAAAGACAACACCTATAAAGGATTGCCACCAGTTACTACTCAAGCGATCAATATTCTATAGAGTATCATATCTCGAATGACTGCATCAAATATATAAAATAAAAAAATAGAAAAAGAAACCTTATTGGGAATAAGGATGAAAATTGGATGATTAGTAAACCGTTACTTCAATGAACCAAAATTAATTTTTCTCATAAGGTTGAGGAAGGAACAATACAAGATCAAGATCCTCTTTCTCCATAGTTTCTATAACAACAATCAGTCTTTCAAATCGTCGCCTCAGATATGACTCAAACATTGATTTCTTTCTTTTCCTGTAACATTAATAAGTAAGCACGTTTATTAGAAAATGAATTTAACTAACAAAAGTGGGGGAAATCGGCTAATAGTCCATTATATGTTAGACTTCTTGTTCATTTTCTTCCCTTCACATACCTTTTTTGGAAAGAAAATTATGACATGTTAAGGCTCCCCCGCAAAATTCTCACAAAGAATAGGATCTTGTGTAGCAATACCAACAGGGCATGTGTTCTTGTGGCATTTACGCATCATGATGTAGCCGAGGATTATTAAAGGAGCAGTGCTAAAGCCGAACTCTTCTGCACTAAGAAGTGCTGCAATGATACACATCCCTTCCAGTTTTAAGTTGACCATCTGTCTGTAGAGTAGCTGAACCCTGAAGGTCATTTGCAAATAATGTCTGAAGAGCCAAATCAAGCTCCCATAGCCCAGCATTTTTGATACCAGTTCAAGGTGAATCTCCTGTCCCTCTATCATGACTAGAGATCAAATCATGGGTCGCATGGCCTTTCACTACCCCACTAGCAATAACTCCTTTCCCAGCTACAGATACAAGTTTCACACTTATTCGAGCTCCTGGATTAGAGTTCTATGGACGGTAAAAGTGATAGAAATAAGTTGCAGAAAACCACTCAAAAACACAGCTACATTCCCTACAATTAAAACGAGGAGCCACATATATATGGGCTTATTCAAACGATGTATATTTGTACCTTAAGATCGTGAATTAATTAGGCAAGATCTTCAATAGAGTAGATATCATGATGTGGAGGGGGACTGATAAGTCCCACAACAGCGGTGGAGTTTCTAGTGACTACCATATCTCCTATAACTTTGTGGCTTGGAAGTTCACCTCCTTCACCTGGCTTATAGCCCCTATGTGAAAAGGTAACCGAATATTTAAGGGAAAAAAATTCTGCCCCACAAGAAAAAGCAAAATTCCAATTTATTTATAACGTCACCAAATGCCAAAGTTGTATCAATTAAAGACACAAAGACAACCAGAAAGTCTTGGAAATATGCATACCTCCGCGGTGGCATAAAATAAAAGGGAAACTTGTACTTAAATTCGAAAGTCAACCCAATGCAACTGGGTAATAAGAAAGAAAGTGCAAGTCGATACAACTATATGTCTTGTTTGTGTCTTGATCCTCCCAAGATGACTGCAAAGGATAACAACATAAGGAACTCAAAAATTTTCAGAACAATAATCCACACATTTTCAAGGAGGTCCAACATCAAGAGTAAATCTGACACCATCTCGGAATGGAACAGGATTAATATTATCTAAACAAATCTGCCAATATCCAAGGATATATCAGTGGGGGAAATAATACCACGATTAACTTGCAATTAAACCAAGTCTTAAATGTAGAGGGTGGAAACCAAAAAAAAAATCAACCGCTTCAGGTCCTCATAGGCACAAAAAAATTTTGATTATTTCCACCTCCATAACTATGCATGAGACTAGTTTGTAAACTTGTATTAGAAAAAAAAAATTAATATATCATACCAGTTGGTTGATTTTAACAACTTCTAATGAAACTTGGGGAAAAAAGCATATGTTTATGTTTTTATGCATCATGCATCTCCAACAGACAAGATGGATGATTATTGAATGTGATTTTAAACTGTTACAGTAAGGATCACTCACATTGATAGAAAGCATATCCATCGAATTGAAACATACATGCTGACAATAAACATATCCTTCAAATAAAAGTAAATGCCATAAATTGCATTCATACCATCAAAGGGTTATACATGGTTTGTCCAAGATACCCATCTTATGAGAGTTTTTATAGTTATGCATTACAAGTTTCTGAATGAGATTTCAAGAAAAAAAAAAAAAAACGTAGGGAGAAAAAGCAAGGGGTTGGGTGAGGGGCTTACTGATGATGCCGAAACACATTTGACCAATGAGGTGTTGTATCCTGACATTTGCTATAGCCTTAGTCATTCGCAAACGGGATACCCTCTCGAGTCCACTAACATTGAAAACTAACTACATTTGCCTACCATCTAAAATGAGCACAATGAATAACAAATAGTTATCCAAGAAGGACAAGAAACCAATATGATTATATAGATGTGAAAACATTTATGCAGGGGGCAAAATCTGGGGACAACTTGTCAAAAGAGAATCAAATCCTTTTGAAGTGCAAAATTTATAATAGGGCAATTGCTTAGAAGAAAATGGACACTGGTCAGATAAACCAGCGTGTACGATTCAGTGCCTTCTCCCACACATGCAATTCAAACAGGGATATGTTGACCACTTTCTCATTTATTCCTTTAGAGGTTAGGCAACATTCCTAATTTCCAGTCGAAAAGAATCTAAAAAAAAAGATTTGATTAGGTTACTGATTTATAATAGATGAGGGTAGGTTCAATCAAAGGGGTGAGCAACTAAGCATGTCAGTTGGATTCTAGTATGACATCAGAGAGATGGGTGCCCATGTTCTTAACAAATATCATAGAACAATGTTGCACCACTTTAAGCATCAAATTCACACCCATTCTGCAAAATATAATACCTAATTACCCCTTTCTTTCATCACATTTTATATATAAAAAATTAAAGCAAATAATATCAAAGCAATTAAATTTTCTACATGCATAGTTTCAATTTTTAATAAATGAGCAAAAGAGAAATCTACAGTTTTATATTTGAATCCAAAGCATAGCTCTCAAATTTTCAAGACCAACTGATGCAGCTCGGCGATGGAATTAGTTGCTATCTTTTGACTTGATTTTTATTTACTTCCTTTATTGGTTAGAGATTAGATTAACAGTCTTTTATTTAGATTTGATTTTTATTTTAGTTGCTATCTAGGTTTAGTTTCCATTTTTAATTAGCTTCCAAAATTATGTCATTATTTTTTTCTTTAAATAGCCCTGTAATGGAGAAGAACTCTGTTTTTAGAATTGAATGAGACTGAAATTAGATTTTGGATGAAATTATGGATACCGTGGGCTACTTATCTCTTGTTCTCTTTCTCTAAAGGTCCCTCTCTAAACTATTCTCTTTTTCCTTCTTATCTTTTTTTCTCCTTCCTACTACTCCTATTCTCTGTTGCTGTTATCGTTTCCTTGTTCTGGGCGGTAGTCACAGCCCCAGTTTAAAGGATCGACCTCTTTCTCCTTTAAGGTTGTTGGACTGAGCTTTTGGTTGAAGGAAGCCCTTCCCAAGGCGACTATAACCCTTGAATATCAGGCCTGAAGGTGACTCCTCCTGTGAGAAACAAAAAACCTGCAACTTAGGTTACCTAAACCTACCGCCAGATCTGTTTGCAGGCATTACAGCCCCTGTTTGCATTGCTGTTCTGAGGTATTTCCCATCTGAAATCAAGAGGCCCTTTAGTAAAGCATCATCGCCTAGAATCTCAGGCCTAATAGAGGGGATTTGGAGGAGATTTAGCCCCAGCAAGCTGGATTCTTCCGCCCCTGCTGGTAGTCCAAGGAAGACGAAGAAAGACTCGTGATTTGTGGTTTAAAACCCTTTAATTTGCTTTTTCCCATTATACCCCTCAAACCCCTTGATTTGTGTCCTTTAGTATTTGTTCTTTTGTGTAAAAGTCCCTCATTTGTTTTACCTCCATATTAATACCCCTTCCATTCCACCTTTATTTACTACTTACCCATGCCCAATAATTGCTTCCAAGACTACCCCTGGTCAATAATTCTAATCCCCTTCATATCCCATCAATTACTTTAACCTCCTTTCATCCTTTCAAGATCCCTTATATTTACAAGTCTGCCAATCCTTTATAGGTTTCTTGTAATTACTAAACTGCCACCTCCCTTTAGTTTCAGTTAATTACATAACTGCCATTACTCCTTATATTTTGAATTTACTACTTTATTGTGGGCCCTAAGCGATCCGATTCCTGTTCTTGGAATGCGGATCCGCATCACCAACAGGGAACAATATCAATAGAACAATGACAAATAGAACAAAGAAGCGTCTTCAATAGAACATTTCATATGAAACCAAACACAAAACATTCGTGAAAATTATGAGGCAATCCTAATGCAATTCAAATATTTTTTTCAACAGTACCCAATTTTTTTTTTATGTTCCTTCTGCTAACCCCCAATAAGATGAGAAGGATTTGAAAGAAGAGGCTGAGTAGAACTGCCAAACGAAGCTCCCATCTATTCCAGAGCTTTTGAGCCTTCCCTGAGAGGGTGGAAATTAATTGACATCTCTTCTCTACAAGGAGCTGGCTGCTAATAACTGAAAACTCATGAAAATGTTGGTCTAGTTGCATATGAGAAATTAAATAAGAGAAGCGAAAAACTGGATCTCATCAATTACAAAGACTAGTATACACTCAAGAGGCATTGATTAAGGGACAGCTAGGTTAATATATATGAACTACTAAGTTGTATCAGTGAGGGTTGTTCAGGATATCAATTTATAAAAGGAACAGACAGATAGATATGAAGTAAAATGGAGAATGAATCATCATAACACAACTTACGGGTGTACAGCATTTTTAATTTCTTCCCTTCTTCAGATATCAATCAGATTGCATTCATTTGAGGATGAACTCTAGTTATTCTACAAGTGTTCAATAAGGTGGCACTGGTTGACAAATTGATAAATAGAGCATCCAGAAACCCAAAATCAACTCATACCTTGTCATGAGTTTCAACACCACCAAGACCCACCATATCGATAAAATCATGTTCCCTTTTCAAAACAAGCTGTGAAATGCGGGTGAACGAGTGAAATCAGAAATTTAGGAAATAGCAAAAGCATATGTTTCTAATTTATTGTTTACAGAAAGTACAAAAAGTTTTGACTTCAAATGAAGGAAACCTGAACGGGGAATTCAAAAAATCAATCTCTTTTGGAAGAGTAGTAGAAAAAAGCGAGGACTGCCTTTGACGTGGTATGCAATCAACAAGCTTCTGTTTATCAATCCGAAATCCTAAATCTAATAAGTGGTCAGCTTCATCGAGTACAAGCATTTTTAGGCCCATCAAGCGAACGGAGAAGCCATCTTTGTTCTCAATATGATCCAATAACCTACCAGGGGTTGCAACTATAATCTGCAAAAGATCTACGGAAAGTGACAAGAATATATTAATAAAAAAAAAAGCATTAATAATGACAACTAAAAGAAATATACCTAAAGAGGCAAGAAATAATGCAAAATGTTACACAACAATAACAAAAAATTCCCCTGATAAGCTACACTACCATGGCTTTAATCATTAGAAACTTTGAGAAATGAAATGGTTTTTGAAATACTGAAAAATAGGAAAGTAACATAATAGACAGACTTTATAAATTTATCTAGGAGATGTGCACTGTTCAAGATCTTTTATCTTTAAAATGAAACCGACTTAGGAAGGAACAAAAAAATTAAAGACATGATTCTAGACGTTTCTGATCATATTTGAACTGTGTACCTGATGCAGATTTGAAGGTCTACTCAAGAAGGAAGAGGGTCAACCATCACCCTAGTGGCTGGCTGCTTTAGATAGCCCACGATTTGGGCTAGTGATGGGGAATATTAGTTTCTAATATTAGTCTTACTTTAGTTTCTAAATTCCGTTTTAAAGTAGTTTCTAATTTCAGTCAGATCTAGTTTCCTTTTTCAGTGTCAGTTTTTAGTAACTTATGTAATCAGTTTTAGTAACCTAGAATTAGCAATTTCTGAGTTACTAATTTTTTGTAAACCCCATCATTAATATAAATAAAGAGAATTTTTTTTTTTTTAGAATGGCAAACATAACCCACAATTTTGACAATTAAAAAAAAAAAAAAGGCTTCATGCTGCTGCCGCTGGGTTTTCTCCATGGCTGTACCTTTGTGTTTGATCAAGGGTTAGGGATTGGTGTGTGATCCGATTGACACCCTGCGGTGAGAAGTCCGGGTGGGTCTCATTATTCTCTAGTTTTTCTCTCTACCTTCAAAGGCTTCACATTGCTACGATTCTGGTATGTGCATCTCAGTTTCCCAGATTGTCTCGAAAAATAGAGCTTTCGGCCCCTTCTGGTTTGGTCAGTTCCAGCTGTCAGATTGACCAAAATTTTTGGTCGAAGGTCCATCTCTGTCCAGGTTAGATTCGATCCCAGTTGGAGCCCTATCTGACCTCTAAATAGTGAGATATAAAAAATCTCTTTTTTTTTTTTGTCTTTTAGTGACCAGTAGGTTCTGGTTTTAAAATCTGTAAGAGTTAATGCTTGCTGTTGGAAGTTTCTGGACTGCTGAATCTAATTACTGTTAGTTTGAAGTTGTTAACACTCTTATCCAGTCTCTGTTTTGGTTCTAAGTACTGCTGTTGTTCTTATTCCTATTCTGTAATACTGTTTCTGGTGGTCAACTATATTCTGGACTGTTGTTTGGGCTGATTTTCTGCTATATGTTTGCTACTGGTTTGGTTGTTCTTTGGTCTAAAAGTTCCTTCAGTTTTGGGTCTAGTTGGGTGTCCAATCTAGTCCTACATTAGTACCTCCAATTAGTGTTTGGACACCAATGCCATCATGGTACCTCTGCATAACATTGGCCTCTGCTGCAATTTGACTAACAAGCTCCCTCATAAGGCAAAGAATAAAGACAATAATTGGTGGCACCCGTAAGTTTGTAGCGCTACTCATAGCCTTCAGAACTGTTTCAATTTCAAGAATCTGTTTTTTTTTTAGCAACCAAATTGGAGGAGTAGATAAGTGTTAAGAAACAATATCAAGTATGCAAAATGAGCAAGTGAAGTACCAAAAATGCTGGACTTTTTCCTCTACAAGTTTTAGCTTTGACCAAAGTATCCTTTTCTCCTGCTCGAGATTGACGATAACCATCCATCATACATTCTCTCTCTCTCTCTCTCTCTCTCTCTTCTCACCCACACACACACACACTGACACACTGACACACTAAGGGAACTAGTAACTTTGTGTATCAACATGAAAATGATGTCAGCTGAAAACAAAGTGACAAATTCAACACTCAAGACAATATACCATAAAAGCAAGCAGGAAGAGTGGCCTTCTACCTATACAATGGTCTTCCGTATGTATCCAGCAAAAGTAGTGCTTTTACTATCAATAGGGAAATGTTGCACTCTTCAAATTTGAAGGGAATAAGAAAATCCAGTTAAAACTCATAAGAAAACCATAATTGAGACAAAATAAAAATTAAAAGATAATATTAAGGCACAGAATAAGCACCAAACATGACTGTTCCCAAGATGACTGCAAAGGATAACAACATAAGGAACTCTAAGAACGGAATGAGGAAGCAAGTATCAAACGAAACCAATCACAAATGCAGAAGTGAGCAACCATCAAACCCTAGCTTGGATTTGAGTTCCTCCTCGACGTTTGTGGATGAGCTTTTGTTTCTTTTTTGGATCTCTGTGATCTATACATCTAACTTCGATATTCATAATATCGAAGGGTTACCCAGGGTTTGTCCTAGATACCCATGTTATGAGAAAGTCATGTTTTATGCATCACAAGTTTCTGAATGAGGTCTCAAGAAAAAGATAAAAAGAGGAGGGAAAAAAGCAAGGGGTTGGGTGAGGGTCTTACTGATGATGCAAAAACAAGTTTAATAAATGAGGTGTTGTATCCTCTGATATTTGCAACAACCTCAGGCCTCAGCCATTTGCAGACAAGATACCCTGTCTGGCCCACGGGCGCCCACCAACATTTAAAACTAACTACATTTGCCTACCATCTGTAACAAACACAATGAATAAGAAACAATTATCCAAGAGCAAGAAGAAACCAAAAAGATAATATAGATGTGAAAATATATAGGGGGCAATATCTGGAGACACCTTTGTCAAAAGAGAATCAAATCCTTTTGAAGTGCAAAATTCATGATAGAGCAATCGATTACATGAAGATGGACACTAGTGAGATAACCAGGGTGTAAGGTTCAATGCCTTCTCCCTCGCAAGCAATTCAAATAAGGAATCTGTTGACCACTCATTCATTGCTTTAGAGGTTAGGCAGCATTCCTAATTTCCTGATGAAAAGAATCTACAAAAATTGATTAGGTATTGTGGTTTATTATAGACAAGGGTAGGTTCAACCAAAGGGGTGAGCATGTCAGTTGAAAATTCAAGATGACATCAGAGTGTTGGGTGCCCATGTTGTTCAAAAATAATATCCTAGAACAATGTTGCAACACTTTAAGCATCAAATCCAAACCCAATTATTATACCAAATTACCCCTTTCCTTCAATACACATTTAATATAAAAAAAAGCAAATAATATAATTATATTTTCCACACGCATAATTTCAAGAGAGGAACCACCTTCAATTTTATATCTGAATCTACTTATGGTAAACTAGACTTCTCAATTGGAAAATTTTGTATTACACATAAGTAATAATGTAAGCACCCCCACTAAGGGTTGATGGTAAATACATGATTCGATAAACATCCATATTCAGTTTAGAATTGCTGGTGTATCAATTTTGACCCACATAAATAAAAGCGTGAAAAGATTCATCTTAATCTTAATTGATTTAGAATAGTTTATAATCTCTTAGGCATGCACTACTTTTCTAACAGACAGTTGCATTAGTAAAAAAGAGGAATGAAGAGGAAGATACCACCTTCTATGGCCAATGAGTATGGTGCATGCTTCTACCAATGCTTATGCCCTTTAAGTGTCAATAGTGAAGTACTATCACACAATCCATCTAGATCATCGAAAAAAATGCAGTAGAGCTAATGAGCACGCCAAGTTTTAAGCTACCTAAATCACAAAAGTAACATCAGGATAGTTCATGCCACAAGCTGAAACATCAGATGCAACATGAATCAATCACTTAGATTCACAAAACTCATTAGATATGTGAGTACCATAATGTTGAGGCTTTCTTGAACACATTTTTCTGACATTCATTTTTAACTCTCGAAGAAGGAAGAACATAAGTTATGTCACCATTGCAGTTGTGCAGAAAACAATAACCTGGAAAGATAATACTAGCCATTATGATGCGGCCTTAGATCAATCTTCAGACCATCCCAACCCAACCCTACCAAAGAATACCCTAATCTGGAACAATTAGACCAAGAAATAAAATTAATTATCAAATTAAAGTAAGCAAGTAATAGCATCTTAAGCTTGTAATTGAGCATGAGTGTGATATGCTCCTTCAAAAGCTGGTGAACTATTTGAAAATGGAGTTCATGAGGTACAACAAAATATAATTGTTTAACTTACACTCGGTAATCCAAAAGGTATACGAGAGTTAGGCTCCCAATTCTCTTTCTACAAAAAGAGTTGTGTGCAAAGCACAAAAGGCATTTTGTAAGTAGATCCCAGGGTGTAAGCAGCCTGCCACTGTTAGAAAAATGATATTCATCCATATCAGTGCAAAGAGTCCAAAACACACCTCTCAAAATTTTCAAGGCCAGGTAACGAGGTCCTACATGGGAAACATTCATGAAATTAACGAGGAAATCCACTACTGACACTTGGTTGAACTCAATTTTCTTCTGTCAATAAATTTATTGGTTTAATGAAACAAAATTCATAAGGTGGTACTAGCTGAGAAATTGATAAATATAGCAACCAAAAACCGAAAATCAATGTTGAAGACTCATACCTTGTTATGAGTTTCCATACCACCAAGATATTAGTATTGAAGACTCATAACTTGTCATGAGTTTCCACACCACCAAGACCAACATTGAAAACTAACTACATTAGCCTACCATCTGAAACGAGCACAATGAATAAGAAATATTTATCCAAGAAGAACAAGAAACCAAAAAGATTATATAGAAGTGAAAATATAAGGGGGAAAATTTTGGCAACTTCATCAAAAGAGAATCAAATCCTTTTGAAGTGCAAAATTCATGATAGGGAAATCGCTTACAAGAAGATGGATACTAGTCAGATAAACCAGGGTGTAAAGTTCAGTGCCTTCTCCCTCACATGTAATTCGAACAAGGAATCTGTTTACCACTCATTCATTGGTTTAGAGGTTAGGCAGCATTCCTAATTTCCTGACGAAAAAAATCTACAAAAATTTTGATTCAGTACTCTAATTTATTATAGATAAGGGTAGGTTCAACCAAAGGGGCGAGTGTGTCAGTTGGATTCAATAAGACATTAGAGAGTTGGGTGCCCATGTTTTTCAAAAATAATATCCCAGAAAAATGTTGCACCGCTTTAACCATCAAAACCACACCCAATTTTTATACCAAATAACCCTTTTTCTTCAATACACACTTAATCTAAAAAAGCAAATAATATAAAGGCAATTAAATTTTCCACATGCATAATTTCAATTTTTAATGAATGAATGAGAAAGAGAGAAACCTTCAGTTTTATATCTAAATATACTTGTGATAAATTCAACTTCTTAATTGTCAGATCTTTTATTTCATCTAAGAAATGTTCTTCCCATGGTGCGAGCAATAGAATGCCTTCCCAATCATTGCCTTCATGCCCTGTCCTTCCGCCAAAATTTTGTGTTACACAAGTAAAAATGTAAACACCCCCACTAAATGATTAATGGTAAACACATGATTCAATAAGCATCCACGTTCAGTTTAGAGTTGATGGTGTATCAATTTCGGCCCACATAAATAAAAGCATGAAAAGATTCATCTTAATATTAATTAATGCATAATAGTTTATAATCTCCTAGGCATGCACAACTTTTCTACCAGACAGTCACATTAGTAAAAATGAGGAATGAGAGGAAGATAACATGAATTAGGGCCAATGAATATGGTGTATGCTTCTACCAATACTTATGTCCTAGTGTCAATAGTGAAGTACTATCGCAAAGGCCATCCAGATCATCGAACAAAATGTAGTAGAGTTAATGAGCAAACCAAGTTTAAGCTACCTGAATCACCAAAGTAACATCAGGATAGTTCATGCCTTGAGCTAAAACATCAGATGTAACAAGAATTAATCACTTGGATTCACAAAACACATCAGATATGCGAATACAATAAACTTGAGGCTTTCCCAAAGGCATTTCTCTGACATTCATGATGTCACCATTGCAGTTGTGCAGAAAACAATAACTTGGGCAGATAATACTGACCTTTATAATGCGGCCTTAGATCAATCTTCAGACCATCCCAACCTTACCAAAGAAAATCCTAATGTGGAACAATTAGACCAAGAAAAAAAAATTAGTTATCAAATTAAAGTAAGTAATCAATAGCATCTCAACCCTGTAATCGAGCATGTGTGTGATATGCTCCATCAAAAGCTGGTGAACTATTTGAAAATGGAGTTCATGAGGTGCAACCAAATATAATTGTTTAACCTGCACTCAGCAATCTAAAAGGTATGCGAGAGTAAGGCTCCCAATTCTCTTTCTATAAAAATAACAGTGTGCAACACATAAACGACATTATGTAAGTCGAACCCAGGGTGAGAGCAGCTTGCCACTGTTAGAACAATGATATTCATCCATATCAGTGCAAATGATACAAAACATAGCTCTCGAAATTTTCAAGACCAGGTCACCAGGTCCTACACAGTGAACGGTATCAATAGAACAATGACAAATAGAACAACGAAGCTTATTTGATAGAACATTTCAGATGAAACCAAACATGAAACATTCATGAATCTTATGAGGCAATCCACTGAACACACTTGGTTGAATTCAGTTTTCTTCTTTCAATAAATTTATTGATTTAATGAAACAAAATTCAAAAGGTGGCACTTTTTTTGACAATTTGATATATTAGGCAACCGGAAACCAAAAATCAGTATTGAAGACTCATACCTTGATATGAGTTTCTCCACCACCAAAGTTTCAGTATTGAAGACTCATACCTTGTCATCAGTTTCCACACCACCATGACCCACCGTATCAATAAAAAACACATGTTCCTATTTATTGTTTACAGAAAGTAAAAAAAATTGACTTTGAATGAAGGAAACTTGAAAGGGGAATTCAACAAATTAACCTATTTTGGAAGAGTAGCAGAACACAGCAAGGACTGCCTTTGACATGGTATGCAATCAACAAGCTTCTCTATATCTTTCCAAAATCCTAAATCTAATAGTGGGTAGCTTCATCAAGTACAAGCATTTTCATTCCTATTTAGCGAATGGAGAAGCCAGATTTGTTCTCAATATGATCAAATAACCTACCAGGGTTGCAACTATTATCTGCACAAGATCTACGAAAAGTGAAGAAAATATTAATAAAAAATGTATTAACAATGACCACTGAAAGAAAATATACCTAAAAGGCAAGCAAAAATGCAAAATGTTACACTGTAATAACAAAAGTATCCCCTGATAAGCTACACTGTAATAACAGTATTTCCCTGGTTTCAATTATAACAAACTTTGAGAAATGAAATGGCTTGTGAAATACTGAAAAACAGGAAAGTAACATGATAGACAGATTTTATAAGCTTGTCTAGGAGACATGCATTGTTCAAGACTTCAAATGAAACAGACTCAGGAAGGAACAAAAATTAAAGGCATGGAAAACATTTGAAACCTAATATTTCAGGGAAAAAAAATTCCACCCCACAAGAAAAAGCAAAAATCCAGTTTACACATTACGTCACCACATGCCAAAGGTGTATCAGTTAAAGATGCAATCACACCAAGAAGGTCTTTGAAATATACATTCTTTCGTGGCCAGCATAGAAATAAGGGGAAACTTGTACTTAGCTTTGAAAGTAGAACAACTTTCACCTGCGTAACAACATTAACAAACTCCAAATAAAATGAATCAGATGAAGAGAATAAGGCAAGAATGAGGAGGCAAGTATCTTATGAAACAACTCACAGATCACAGATGCAAGAGTGAGCCAACCATCCGAGGCTCTTTTCTCCTTCAGATAAAAAAATAAAAAAGGACGATCGCACTACCTAGATAAAGCAATTCCCTGGACGAGGTCTTCGATCCGTAGATCCTGCATCCAAGTACTGTTTCACTGATTCTAATTCACGTCTTCGGAAACGGACTTTCAGATTCGTATTTCCTCTCTCTCTACAGACGATCGCACTACTTTCCTCTCACTCTCTGCAATTTTCTCCCTCCACAGCACGCTCTTTCCCTCTCCCACGGCCCTCTCTGCTCCTCCGAGGCTCTTTTCTCGTTCAGATAAAAAAAAAAAAAAAAAAATCGCGTTACCTAGTTATAGCAATTCCCTGGACGAGGTCTTCGATCGGTAGATCTTGCATCCGAGTACTGCTTCACTGAAACTGATTCACGTCTTCGGAAACGAACTTTAAGATTCGTTGATTTCCTCTCTCTTCTCTCTCTACAGACGATCGCACTACTTTCCTCACACTCTGCAATTCTCTCCCTCCACAGCACTCTCTCTCCCTCTCCCACGACCCTCTCTGCTTCTCCGAGGCTCTTTTCTCGTTCAGATAAACAAAAAAAAAAAATACTTAGTACTTACTAGGATCCAATGCTCCTTCACCGACTATCCGTTGTTTAAAA
>NC_056570.1:6051504-6129722 GCF_013358625.1 Macadamia integrifolia
AAAAAAAGAATCGTAGTCGAAGAAGAAGCAAAGGAAGAAGAGGAAAAAAACAAAAAAAAATCGTAGCTCGAAGACGAAGTAGCAGACTAGTAGGGAGGGAAAAAAAAATTACAAACATACATTTTTCTTTGTAATTGCAGAGGAAGTTGAAGAGAGAGTCGTAGAGTTGTATCCAATCGGTCGGTTGAATCCAAAGTTCTCCGATACGATTGTAAATTTGTAATGGCAGAGTCGCAAAGAGAGTCCATCGGTCGGTAGAGAGAACCAGAGAAACATGAAGGGTTTTAAAAAAAAAACCTTTCAAGTTATATTTTCCCCCCACCACCAAAACTTTTTCTTTTTTCTTTTTTCTTTTTTTTTTTTGTTGTTCACTTAAGGAGTAAAATGATTCCATGCATCTCACACATTTAAAAACCTGTACTTCATCAAATGAAAAATTTAGAATTAGAATATAAAAAACAAATAATTAAGTGAAAAAAAAAAAAAAAAAACCAAGGCGGTCGCCTTTCATAACAAGTCATCCAAGGCGACCAAGGCGACGCCTTTATACCAAAGGCGACCGCCTTTTATACTTCAGCAATGGCGTCCGGCCCTAAAAAACCGCTTGGACTCCAAGGCGTCGCCTTGACAACTATGTCCAAGATGCCAGCTTGGATAGAGGGATGCAACCAGGTGCCTTCATGAAATACATTTTAATGGATTTTTTTTTTCATGGAACATTCAGATCTTTGATTGGCAGTTATGTGTCACAGGTCTTAGAGACTGAATGAACTATATGAGATCTCATTCCAAGTGGATTATCTTATGAATGAACTTCTGTCTGGACACCAGCTGGGACTTGAGATGGTTCCAGATTATGTCATGGGAATACATTCTTAAGGCTTAATCAGACCACTCATAAAATAAGGATTACAAAGGGGAATGCCCCTAAATCAGTCATCAAACTAGGAGATAGTGTTAGCATCCCCAGTGAGCTATCTAGCTACTATTAGGTGTTGCCTGGAAGGCTGGAACGTCTGATTACCCCCCTTGGTTCAAGGTCTGTATTGAGGATGCGGATTAATGAGATATTATGTATTTATTCCAAAGAAATTCCTGCTTAAAGAAAAACATAATTGAATGTCATGCCTGAATGAATTTTAGGCTGCTGCCTTCAATAGTAGTATGCAACTTCTTTCAAGTGATTTAATGATCTTTGCCACCCCCCCGCCCCCCCACAACCCTCTTCTGTAAATTTTGGGTCATACTTTTATCAGTTAAAAAACACACAGATTTCAAATAACCAGAGCGGTGATGTTCAAATTGACCATTAAGAGTAGGAGCTCTCAAGTAGAGGATAAAGAATTGACCTCCGGTAAGATTCATGGGACTCTAAATCATAAAAATCCTGCCAGCAATTACTTTTGATAGAAACATAGAAGTTGTGCTTGTGGTTTACTTTCTTAGCCAGAAGCTCTCTCAATTTGCAAAGTTCCTCAATATCTTTTGCATTACCATTACCAGAAATAATCATGTCATCTGCATATTCAAGATGATAATTGGGCTCTTAATTTCTTGGTTTTTCAGATACACAAACAATTTGGTAAAGTGAAGGCGTAGAAATGGCACCCTTAGATTAGGAACAAATTGAGGTGTCACTTGTGTCAGATATCAAACCTTATCCAGTTATGTTTGTACCGAAACTTGTGACTGTGCCTAAGTAGTGTGAATTTATTTCCTTGGTCTGTTTGGTGGGCATTAGTATGACTTGGCCTTGCAGTATCAAATATTTGTTACTCTATGGCTGGAGGGTTCTTTTGGAATGAAAATAAGCATTTTGTGAAACCTGGTCCTGTGTGCTATTATGTGGGGATCATGGAAGGAGAGATTGAATTTTCCAGAGTTTTATGCTGATGTTGGCATTCACATCACAGGTTGGGTATGGAAACAAAAGAATTATTATTTTCTTTTTTTTTTGGGGGGGGGGGGTTGGGGGTGGTGATAGAAACTGATTTACTTTGCAGAAAGTGGGTGCTCTATTCAGCAATACATGATGCCTTTGCATGACTTCTTGAAGTGTTTCTCATCTTTTTCCCTAATTTTACTTTTAGCAACCCCTATGTTAAAAGGAAGTTGTATGCTTAGATCACGAATTACAAATGTCTGGAAAATCTCTATTGCTAATTCATGAGGCAATCCACATCGATGCAATGAAAAAAAAGGGCCTTCACCTCACAGTTTTTTTTTTTTTTTTTTTTTTGGGGGGGGGCGCTGTGTGATGGAAACTAATTTACTTTGCTTTTGGTTCGTGTATAGTATATTATTATAATCAGTAGAGATATGAATATCTTGACCTGTTCTTTATGGTTCTGAGACCTGGTGTCGAATTTTAGGGGGTTGAAATGGAGAAGGCAGACATGGTTGATCTAATGCAGTTTCTGTTGAGCTACGCCTGCAATCCCTTTGTTGCTTCAGACAGGATCAACCTCAGCAATGAAGAACTGGTTGAATCATCTGTTCGTAATCTATTGGGTGAGTTGGCTGATGCAAGTAGAACTGATCAAGGGTTGGATATTTCAGAATCGATGCCAAATCTATCTACCAATAGATATGGACAGACCACAAGGTCTGTTGGTTCAAATTTTGAAATGAAAAGAGGAGACTGGATTTGCCAAAAGTAAGTCTAAATTTTCTGTTTTTCACTTCAGGTTTATTTATTTACCTTTTTAAATCATTTGATCTTTTCCTACCAAATAGTATAGTGAAATTGGTATTTTTCTTCTCTTCTTTGAGTGCTTTATATTTCTGAGCTGTCAATTTTAGTGGATGAAATGTTACTGTTACTTCAGATGTCTCATACTTTTATAATACTTGAAGATCTGGATCTGGATGTATTTGTGTATTTGAAATACCAGCTCTCAACTCTTCAGCACAAGGACAGATATACCCCTTTCTCTCTACATCAATTTATCTGTGGAATATGCATCATTTAATAAATAGTAGAGCTGCATATAGATAAGGATAGGCTGTACAAGTATGAACATATTCATGCTTACTTTGTTTGTGCCTTTCTGATTTGATGTAAGCAAAAACAGGAAATATATAGATGAAATGGTCAAAGTACAATGATGTAGTTCAAAAACTTGCCGAAATTTTGCTAATTTCAACATCTGGGACAAAGCCCAGAATCAGCTCTGTTTTGCCGAAGTTTCACTCATTTTGGTTGAAAATTTCAGCCATTGTGGCCGTTTTCCCCCTGAAATGGCCAAGCGAAACTCACGGAAAAAAAAAACATTGTTTCAGAAAAATTTCGATATTTCGCTCATGGCCTACTGAAACAAGATTTTAAAGTTCAAAGGAGGAAGAAGAGAAGAGGGGCCAGTCAGCCCCTAGGCCCTATTGGGCCAACCATGAAAATCCAATGAGCGCAGCCTTAAGCTGACATGCAGCTTATGTTTTAGGCCTAATTAATGGGCCAAGTTTGGGCCCATTAGGAGCCCTTTATTATGCCTAGTGTTGGAAACAATTAGAAGATTTCTTTTAGTTATTTGTTCTATTTCTATTGCTCCTTGTTAATGTTGCTGTTAAGAATGCAATATGACTTCCCCCAGACCCCGCTGTGGTGGGAACCTCGTGCACTTCCCCCCCCCCCCCCTCTCAATATTCTAGGGGAGTCAGGTGCAATGCCAAAATTAGTGTGGGTGCATGCCTAATTGGCACCAAAAGGGGCGGGGTCTGAAAGAAGTTCTGAATCACCTATGTTCTATTTAATGTATTTATGACTATTCAGTGACCTCATAATATTGTATTTGATAACTGGAATCATTGCATCTTCTTTCTTGGGCAGGTGCAGGTTCATGAACTTCGCAAAGAACATGAAATGCCTTGAGTGCAATGGGCCACGGCCCAAAAGACAGCTGACTGGTGAAGAATGGGAATGCCCTCAGTAAGCTGTTTTAACTAATTTTCCATTGGCCTAAAATGCAAAATTATTTTTCTTTTTTCTTTCTCGGGTCCTGATATTTTAATAATATATGTTAGAAATTGACACTTCTCTCAGATGTGATTTCTTCAATTACGGGAGGAATTCATCATGCATAAGGTGTGATTGCATGCGGCCTGGAGAGGCCCCATATGGCACCATAACGCCCAGCAACTTAAACGAGGCTGCTATTGAGGGTAGGCTTGCCAAAAATGATGAGAAGGCAGAGAAATGGTTCAGCAAGGTCTCTCAACTGGACAAGGCTTCAGACTTGACTAGCGCTGTAGCTGATGAAGACTTCCCAGAAATCATACCTTTGAGGAAAGGAGTCAACAAGTTTGTTGTCAGCACGAGAAAGTCACCATTAGAACGGAGGTTGGCTAATGCCCAATACCGAAGGAACTTGGGCAACAATGGGACCCCTGAGGAGAATGATCTTCAGGCAGGGGACGGAGGTGAGGTGAGTCAGAACAAGACTCCAGACACATCAATAAGCCAGAGTTTAGACAGGATTCTTGGTCGCTCTTCAGCTTCTTCAGATTCTGGTAGTCATATTAGTGTTGCTGGAGAAAATACTGGAGCAGAAAGGTCCTTGGTCTCAAGTCTGGCTTCTCCACAGAACAATTCTGGCTATGTTCCTTTTGTGCCATTACCCGCAGATATGTTCGTTAAACCTCAGAAATCAGAGATGGGAAATGAACAAGTAGCAGGAAACCATGATTCACTTGCTTCCAAGAAAAGCAACACAACAGGATCTGTTTCTGGGGATGCTGAATCTGGTAAATCAAGTGATGGCTTGCAGCTCTCAGAAAAACCAGTAAACCAGACTGAGGGCCAGGAAGACAAAGAACAGGCTGAAAAATCAGAGAGGTGGTTTAAAAAGGTTGCCGAGCTACATAATGTTACAGATCTCTCAAGTGCAATATCTGATGAGGACTTCCCAGAAATAATGCCAATGCGTAAAGGAGAGAACAGATTTGTTGTCAGCAAGAAGAAGGACCGATCACTGACGTCACCCTTGTACAAGAGACGCATGGCCATGGAACAATCAAGCAACACTAACTTTGTACCTTTTGTTCCCTTTCCACCGGACTATTTTGCTAAGAAGGAAAAACAGCCAGAAAAAGAAGCTTCAAAAAAGAGATCTGTGAGTGAAACTTCTTCCATTGCTGAGCCAGCTGAAACCATTCCAAATGCATTGGGAAAGTCATCTGAGGGTAATGTTGCTGATCTGGGTGCTTCTGGATCTTCAGTTCAACCGTTGGAGAATAAGCATACTAGCAGCGAGAGCTGGAACACTATCAAAGCTGGAAATGGCTATAGTGAAAGCAATAGCTGTAATGGGGTACCATCCGTGGCCCGTTCTGCCCAACAACCTGAGGATCTACAGAATAGTAGTAGGGTGGGTTGGAATAGTGGGTCATCTTGGAGGGGGAGTGCTGATGGTGCTGGTTATGGGGCATCGACTGGGGGAAGATCTGCTCTAAAACCTGATAATCTACAGACTAATAGTGGGGAGGGTTGGAACAGTGGATCATCTCGGAAAGGGAGTATGGGCTCACCAACCATGGGAACTTCTATCCCAAGATCTGATAATTTACAGGCTAATAACAGGGAGAGTTGGGATAGTGGATCCTCCTGGAAGGGGGGGAGCACAGGAGGAGATCCTACCCAACAGCCTCAGAACCTTCAGAATGGGAGGGAGAGTTGGAACAGGGGATTTTCAGGTAAGAGCTTGGAGGGATCAGCTGTGAAGGAACCAGATCCCTTGGATATGTCTCAGGAGGCCAAGGAACAGAGATGGTTTCGGCGGGTTGCTCAGATCAAAGACATTTCAGAGTTGAGCAATATCCCTGATGAAGACTTCCCTGAGATAATGCCAATGCGGAAAGGGGTGAATAGGTTTGTTGTCAGCAAGCGTAAGACACCATTGGAAAGGAGGTTGACATCCCCCCAATACAGAAGGAACCTTCCAATTGTGAGCTCTGATCCAGTGAAGAAGGAAAACGATGGAAGCTGAAACTAAGGGTAGATGTGGTGTCAGTCAGTCTTCAATTCTTAGTTTGTATGGGTAACATCTGTTGATATTATTTTTAGTGGGAGAGTAAACTTAAAAGAACAATGCCTAAAGGTGAAATTTACTATTATAAATTTTGGTCATTTGATTGGTTTTGTTGATGGAATTTAACATAATAAATGACAAGAAGCGTTGATCGGAGAGAGTTGCCCATTTTATAGAGTTCCTTTCCCATTTTTCTTTATATTACAATCATTAGGACTCATTATTTATGAAGTGAAATATTTCAACCCTATTCACTTCGAGTGGGAAGAGGATTGGCATCTGCTGCCGTAACTCAAACAGTTTAACAATTTAACGGTTTAACGTCAATTCAAACCCTGACTCCACCCTTTGGCCTTGGAGCACGCCTTCTTCGTTTTTTAAAATAATAATACCTCTAAACCCTTTTTGGATGAAGTCTACAAACGTGTGGTATTTCTCATGATTCGTCTAGTCCAGGAGGTCATGAACAATTTAGTTAACATTAACATCTTTAATCTGAACATTGATGTATTAAGTTTGTTTAGTTTAATTTGTTTTTATTTTTCTTAAAAAAAATAAAAAAATTCAAACCTGATTCGCCTCCTAGGAGCTGGAGATAAAAGAGAGGGATGCTAGGTGCAAAAACATCAAAAAAAGATAGCTTGTGAGGTGGATAATTTGGTAACCCATTGCCCCATAGGCACATGGGTGTGCAATGATCACCATGTCCCTGCTTGGCGTTGCGCACCTGTGTGTAGGCACACTCACTATCACAATGCCTCTTATGGACGAAAAACATTTGTCTCTTTAAATTTACAGTACCATCCTTTAGAGAATGCCACTATTATAAGAACATCTCCATTTGTTTCACTAAATTAAACTCAAACCCCTTATCGTAAGTCACTCTTAAGTGAAGAGTTATAATGACCGTTATACCCTATTCGCTAAAAGTCATGTTTTAACCCAATTCTTCTTCACCCCTGCCTATATTCACCTTCACGGAGACGTCAAGCAGAGAGAGAGAGAGAGAGAGAGAGAGTGTTTTCCTTTAATTCCAAAAGCTCCCTTCTCCTGCAAACTAACTACCATGAACATGAACCTTACTGTTGCAGACTTGCTCAGGGGGCGATTTTATGATTTTCATCTGATGGGATTCCAATCTAATATTTGACAAGACATCCCTATCGGATGATGTTTCTTTTTTTTGGTGAATTCCATCGGATGATGTTTCACTTGGCACTTACTGAATCAAAATCCGTTCAGCTTCAGGAACTAGAGTACTAGACTCACTTTATTCATTAATAATCTGCCACCCACATCTTCAATTGGAAAGGAGAAGAAAAGGGATAGAAAAGAAAATAAAGTATTCCCATTTATTTCCTTCAATGCTTCTCTATGGGAAAAAAAAGTAGAGCCCATTATCCATCATGGTGGGGCTCCCTAATGAAGCATGGAATCGAGCAAAAAGAGCTAAGGGAGCTGCTGGTAGCCGCAAGTTCCTGCTGGTTATCGCTGTCGTCATTCATCATTGATGTTGTTATCATCGTGATCTTTGGTGCTTTGAACGATTGCCCAAAAAAGTTAAAAAAAAAGATAAATTAGATCTCGTTTTGAAATAAAGGTATAATATATACAGGTACTTTACGTATTACATATTTAATAAAGATATTTTAATATTTAAAATAAAATATAACAGCTGACATCAGCCTATAAAGGATACTCCTTACAAGTGACTTAGGGAAGGGTAGGGGTCTGTGGTATTCTCTTTGCAATCGATCAGAGCCGTAGAGCCGTAGACCAGTACGTTGACTACGTTCACCTCAGCACTCTCGTGGCGGCTTGCTCTTCTCTCAGCAACCGACGATCGCTCAAAGCACAGAAGGTCTCGCGCCTACTGTTCTCGTGCCCTAAGGTCAACCAAGGTCTCGCGCTTTACTGTTCTCGCGCCATAAGGTCTCCGAGGGTCTCGTTAATTACTGTTCTCGCGCCTACCGTAGGGAAGCCTACTGTTCTGTGAAGCCTGGGGGTTGATACAAAATCATTCTAGAGATATAACTTAATTCTAGCGTTGGTTGGTTGGCTAGCGGCAGAGACCTGAAGAAGAATATATTAATTTGAAGATTAGGGGTTTAACCCATTAGATAGAAAATTAAGATGCAGAGAAACGCTTACCCTTTGGTGGCAGCATGAACAGAAACAAGCGGAAACGAAGGTGTAGCAGTGACGGAACCCGACCCTATATTCACAATGCCACCTCTCTTCCTCCCAAGCATCCTAGGAAGTACAGCCTTGGTCACCCTATTAATGGCTTCCACGTAAACCTGAATCACATCCTTAAGCATTTCTTCATCCACTTCATGGAAGAACCACGCGTAAGGTTAAGAAACCCTTGCGCAGTTCACCAGAACACTTACTTCCAATCCTTCGAAGGCTTTCCCGATCCGTTCATACCCTCTGAGAAGTCACCGGCCAAGTCAACGACAACATTCCTGATCTGGGTTCCACCGTATCTGGCCTTAATCGTATTCGACACATCGTTGACTTATCAAGATTGCGACCCACCAACACCATTTTAAGGTACTTCCCGGCTAGCTCGAAGGCCAAGCTCTTTCCGATGCCGTCGGCAGGTCCCGTCACGAGTGCCCACGAACCGTATTTCTTGAGATCCTTTTGAGGTCTCACGAAGTTGACGTAAACCCATGAAGGAAGCTAAGGCGGAGTTGAGCACCAGGAGGAAACCCAGAATCAATGGAACCAAAACCCAAAAGGGTTGAGCTCTCTTCTGCTTCCCGATACAGAGCTCCTTCTTGCTCCTTGTACCAGAGATCGAAAGAGGAAGTAACAAATCCGAAACAGAGAGAGAAGAGAGAGAAAAAGAGGAGTAATAGAGTTGAATCACTCAGTATCAGTCCAGATCTGGGGTTGGTTCGTTCAATGCGCTTTAAATCATTTTTAAACCGGTTTGGGTGAATCCATATTCTCTTCAGATCTCCACCATTCAGTTCAGCATTGCCACGTGTCAATTTCTGCAATTAGAATAACATAAGAATTGCATGATGAAGAATAACAGAGGATTTAAATCTGAAAATCAGAAAATCTATCCCTAACTTTTTAAAAAATAAAAAATAAATAAAACTCTCTCCTTACCAAAATACCCATGTGAGTAGGTGTATTTGGAGAGAAATGTGGTGAAAACATCTGCTGAATATGGAATGAACGAGATGACCTGAAATGCATGTTCAGATGCTCTAGGCCATTCGATGTTCATTGCATCACAACACTCACTGTAAAGAATAATCGCTCGACACTCGAGTAGGTGTATTTACAAAAAGGCCCACCACAGGTCCCGTATAAGTTAACGACATAACGGTATATCTTCAACGTGTCGTCTGCCCATTGGTAAAGGCGTGCTTCACGTCCCATGAATGATCCTGTCTATCCTTTTATCAAAAAAAAAATCCTGTCTATCCTCATTCCTCTCTCTCGAGGCCTCTGGGAATCCGGAGGGAATACGTGGCCTGATGGTGTACAGAAAAGGAGTTCAAAGGAGAAGACTATTCCGAAAGTTCATTCGACAAAATAGGCTCACAGCTTCTGAGTCTCTTGGAGGACCCAGAAAATAGAACCATTCCTTCAAAGCTCAATTGGGATTTCTCTTTCCCTATTTGATTCCCAGAGGATCTATTCCCTCTCTTGTTTTGATGAAGTTTCTTTATTCTTCTGGCACTACTAGTCTCTATTTTGTGTTGTTGTAATGTGATCAGTTTATCTCCCACCCTCAAAATGCAGAGAATGACGTTTGGATTTGCCCACAAATGGCCCCAAGAAGCTGTCCGAAGCCTCACTTCAACAATTGGGCTCATTGTTTTTACGTTATTGGATTTGCTGGATTTCTTTCTATGCATCTTTTACAGTTTCATTGATGGGTTCCTGGAAGTAGACACCTCCTCTTGTTACTGCCATAACAGGGGAGAACAGAGGACGAACATAGATGGGAGGGATAAAGAAGCTGAAATTTCAGAAACTTTGTACAGGCGGAAAAACATTTTCAGGGATTTGGGCCTTCCAATTTTGAGAGCAAAAAGAGATGATTCCATTAAGAGAGGTAGTTTAGTGGGGAACAGGTGGTCAGACTGCAATTGTGAGTCTTGTGTTTCATGGCAGCTCAATGGAGACCAGAAACTTCATGTTGTTGTCAGTGAGCCCTCACCAGGTATGTGTACAACCCAAATTTCTCCTTTATTTTAACTTCTAATGGGGGTTTAGCCTAAGAGTAAGGGCTTTCTAATTTTTCATTGGCTTTTATATAAGTTTTCCCCTTTTGTATCTTTGGAGAAGTTATGGATTCGTACTTGAAATGATGATAATTGTTAATGATGGAAGACCCTTGTGGTTGTGCCTTTGTGCTTGAAATCATTTTGGTTGTTAATGTAATCATAAGTTGTTATGTTTTACAGTCGCCAATGAAGACTGCAAGGGAAAGCCAACTGAAAATGTGATTTTCTTACATGGGTTTCTCTCATCTTCCTCCCTTTGGACCGACGTGGTATTTCCCAACCTCTCTGAACCTGCAAAGCAGAGCTACAGATTGTTTGCAGTAGATCTCCTAGGATTCGGAAGGAGCCCAAAACCACGGGATTGTCTTTACACCTTGAAAGACCACATGGAAATGATCGAGAAATCTGTAATTGATCGGTTTCAGTTGAACTCTTTCCATTTGGTTGCGCACTCCATGGGATGTATAATTGTTTTGGCCTTGGCAGCAAAATATTCTAAGTCTCTAAAGTCAATTACACTGATAGCACCGGTGAGTACACGAAGCAACTTAATTAACCAGGTTTTTAACTAACTTGAACCCATGTGGAAATCCATCCTTTTTAAGTCCAGTTATTGAATTGTCTAAATCCAGAGTTCATGTTATTGAGTTTTGAGTAGCTTGCTATGGGATTGAACTACCATGTTACTACTAGACTATTAGTTACTTGGCTTCCTACTCATGTGTAGAGTTTGAGTCATCTTGTTTTACGTATTCTTTTATGTCCTCAATTTCATTACACGCTATCATGCTCGCTTGAGGCTAACGATGGATGTTATTTTCAGCCTTACTTCCCCTCATCTGACGACAATGTGAGTTTAACTGCACTCAACAGACTAGCTGAGAGGAAATTGTGGCCACCATTGCTTTTTGGTTCTTCAGTCATGTCATGGTATGAACATGTTGGAAGAAGCATCTGTTTCATCCTCTGCAGAAACCACCAGATGTGGGAATGGATTCTTAAACTGCTAACTAGAAGGTACATAAATCAAACTGAGGTTCTTCCTTCAATACTGACTCAAGAAAATCTTCTCATAGCTTTTATTTTCCTCCTAAAAGGGACCTGCATTTCATGGCTGTGGACTTGACCAAGCACACCCATCACTCAGCCTGGCACACAATGCACAATGTGATATGTGGTGGAGCAAAGCTAATGGATGAATACTTGGAAGTACTGAACAAGTCGGGTGTGTCAATTACAATCATCCAAGGAGACAAGGACCAGGTGGTTCCATTTGAATGTAGCCACAACATGAAGCTTAAAGTTCCACTTGCGGAGGTTAAGACCATCTCTAATGCCAATCACACAACTGTAATCATGGGTAGAGAAAAGGAATTTATGAGGGATTTAGAACAAATATGGTGTTTTTCTGGGAAATAAAAAATTGTAAAATGGATGTGCTCAGAAAGATGGATAATACTTGGTGCCATCCATCCTCCACTTGAAAGTGCAAAATTCAATTATTCAAAATATTTGTATTTGATTTTTGTCCAACTCCAAGGTACTTCGATGGATTTCCATATTGCTTCACAGTAAAAATATTAACTGGGTTTCGGGATTCCCACAAAGAGGAGTTGAACACAAGAAGGGACTGAACAGTGGCTGTGGCAACTCCCTCCCTAACTCAAACCAGTCAATCAGCTCTTTTACTTACTGATGAATCTAGGAGACAGCACTGAGTTTAACAGTTTACTATTTAGGGCACAATGGGTTCACTTAGTCAGCCACTCAGTTACTGTTCATATTCTACCAGGGCTCAACTCTTACAGTCTACACTGCAACCATTGAAAATCAGGCTAGAACTAACTCCACTCCCCTGCAACAAATCATGTCACCAACCCAAGATCAACACCTGATTGAAGCTTGAATTTCATCACTGGCCATGAATATTTTGATCAATCTTGGCGAAATTTCCTGTTATGGGAAAGAATTCTTGCTGTTTCGTATGGACTGGAAGAAGGGACAATCAATTAATATTATTAGGACCTGCAGGGTCCAATGACTCAACCTTCACATTATCCATTTATCTTGTGGATCAGCAAACCCAATTTATGGCCACTCATGGCCATGGGTTCTTAAACCTAGATACAACCTGCAAATCAATGGGTGTGTTTTGGTGGGTTGGTTGAAATTGTGCATCCAGAGTGGCATTGTCGACACAATCGTATCTTCTGCGATACAAGCATTTCAAACTAACATACATGAAAGAGTCCAACAATATTGGGTCAAAAGCAGAAGCTAAATTGTCAGATGAAACATCTTTCTGTTTATATCACAAAAGTAGGATCACATTTTACAGTACAAATCACGTTCCTAGAGGCCCAGTTTGTTTGACTGCAAACTTTACCCTTAAAATGATATTTTATGTGAAAATTTTATTCCATGAAATTTTTTTTTTTCTTATTTTTCAATGAGGTTTGTGTATTTTACATCAAAAAAATGGAAAGTTCTGTTAAACAAGAAAATTTTCCTTTTCCACCTTTTTACATGGAAACAAATGGAGCCATAGCAGCAAATTTACATGATTTGCAACAACAATATAATCAAGAAAAGAGTGGCACAGCTGGGGAAAGGAACTTTGACATCCATTTGGATTAATTCATCTCCCACCAAAATTCCTTGGAATTGCTATGATAGCCCTCTTCCTCTTGCTGCCTTTATGAGAGAATCGTTTGGACTTGTGTAGCTTTAATCTAACTGAAGGCACTTTACGGGCAACTGCCTGCCAGATCATTTGTACAGCATCCTCCTCCTGAGAAGGGTACTGGAACTCAAAGAACTTTTCGATCTCTTTGAGCTTCTTCCACCTCCTGGTCCATTCTTCCTTCTTGATACTCTTGATCAACTTGATGAGAAAATTCTTTTTCACGGCATCTGATGTGCGTACAAAGATGCAGAACTCAGAGTAGTCAAGGACATCCTCGTAAGGGAGCTCAATTTCATCACTGATAATGACAGGGACACAGTGGCTAGCAATGGCATCAAACAAGCGATTTGATGATGGGGTATCACCAGCGATGTTGAGGCAGAACTTTGATGAGTGCATCCCTTGGCTAGCTTTATTGATTCCGTCCTTACCAACGCTCCCAAATGAGAAGTGCACATCTTTTTCATCCTTCAAAAGATAAAACAGTTCTTGTCGAACAATCCCACCCTGAAGATGAAAAAAGTCAAATAAAATACACTTAGAATAGATATAGAAGCAGAAACAGTCTAAAGTACGGGCTGTGTTTTAATGATAATCTAACACCACCAGAGAGCAAAGCACAAATGCAGAGACAAATCTAGATATAAGGGAGTTAATAAGCAAATAATCACCACGTAGATGATCTCAGGGTGCCATGAAAACAATCTAAAACAGATTTCTTTTGCTTTCTCGGAGAAGAATAAACAACCCGCAGATAACAGATTACTTACAGATCTAGGATTAGCCAATAAGTCTATTCTTCGGTCTAGGAGACTCCAAGGCAGGATCCAATTGAACCAGTTGCTTGACCTTAGAGTTTCAAAATAAACGGAAAACAATTGAGTTATACCAATAACTCAACATAAAAGAATATACAAGTTGAGCTTTGGACGATCATTTTGGGAAACAGGATGGCTGATATGGTTCCCATGTTCAGTTATTATATCCATGACCCCACCCCACCAACCACTCCTATACCAGAAGAAAATTTTCAGGCATTGACAATGGTAATGTTTAAATTGAATACTCCCTCTGTCCCACAAAGACTGTCTTGTTTGAAAAAACCCTCATTACGAGGATCTCTGTTAATGCATTAATCACCCACTAATTCAAACCTTCCCTCCCCACCCCCGACACCCCTATTAGTTTGGTTTATGTAAGAGGGAAACAAAAATGACAAGTGTATACAATAAATGTATGGATAATTATAGGGGCATTATGGGGAATCCAACAAAACTTCATATCCATGGTTTTTAAAATGGACAGACACTTTGGGACAGTGAAAGACCTCAAACAGGACTATCTTCGTAGGAGGGAGGGAGTAAATCCTATAAAATTGAAGTCTTCATGGAACTGGCGTCATAGAATTCTGCTCATGTAGGAAGATATTTTCATCTCAAAACACATTAAGAAAGTGAAAATTAATGATTAAGTTGTAGAAAATAAATCAGCATTTTTTTCATTTTGAGATAGAAAAACACCTAAATCTGATATAAATTCTTAGCATCCAACTTCTAAACCACCTCTTGGATTGGACCCTAAAGTCGAAACTCAGCCGGTCAATTGATCCCAATCAGTTGTTAAGGATGCTCTTTCCGTCTAGATAGAAAAGCCCTCATTAGGAAAGAGAGACAATGAAAACAAAATGAAACAGTTCAAAAATCAACAGTTAGACCCAACCACTTGCATCGATTTTATAGGAAGGTCTGGCCATTAGAAACCTTGGACAACAGCAAATCCATTTAAACAGTTCTGTTTTCTGGGCATGCTTTCGAGTTTCAACACAAATGGCATCTTTGTCCTGTATGTAAGGATAATCTTAACATTAACAGCATATCCTAAATGATGATTGTCTTCATAAGTTAGATATCTAGATTGGGAACAGAATTGTTGCACAAATAAAAAATGGTTGTGTTGGTGCAACCACTAGCTTAGAAGAACACGAAGAATGGAAGCATGAGACAGGTAAAATACTTCCTATAAAAACATTTAAACAGTTCTGATTTCTGGGCATGCTTTCGAGTTTCAACACAAATGGCATCTTCATCCTGTATGTAAGGATAATCTTAACATTAACAGCATATCCTAAATGATGATTGTCTTCATAAGTTAGATAGCTAGATTGGGAACAAAATTGTTGCACAAACAAATAAGGGTTGTGTTGGTGCAACCACTAGCTTAGGAGAACAAGAAGAATGGAAGCATAAGACAGGTAAAATACTTCAAAGAGTTCATGCTAGGGAAGTTTAAAGCCCTTTTTATATAGATAGTATTATAGTCTATAGATTTTGGAAATAGATCAAGTTAAATCCAAAGGAAGCATTAAAATCCAGTGAAGTCCTAGGAAAGACTAAGCAGTTTTCAGGAACACTGGAGAAAATTGTAGACGGTGTGATTGATGGTACCAACATGCAAGAGAAAAACTTCATACAAATAGCATGGCCCATCCCTGGATCTTTCCACCTACAATCTATGGAAAGCAATCCCTTCAGCGCAGTATAAGTAGTGGGCTCTATTGAAAATGGAGAACCTAACTATGCATCTTCACACACCATGTACAATGAGACAACTCCTTCTATTACAGCCAATGAGAGCTTGCACATCTGAGCCCCCACCTCCCCTTTCTCCATGCTTTTCCCAAAGAACTGTAGAAAGATGCAATCAATAGAATTTCTCTGACACCTATTGTGCTTGTTGTGATCCTTTCAGCTAATTTTCAGTAAACATTAACCCCCCCTCCCCCAAAAGCAACATTCACGTCAAAACTGTTATGAGTGTGTGTGTGTGTGTGTCTCGGTCTGGGGGTCCATGGGCATCCATGGACCTTGTATCATGGGAACATATCTAAGTAACTTAGCTAGTTTAAGTTTTATCTTTCAATTTGTAAGTAGACTTACAAGGCTTAATTGAGTGATTTATTTCTATTTAAATCATCTTAGTTAAGTTTCATCTTTACTACACTTAGCTTATCTATATGACTCTTCTTAACTACCCAACATTCCGCCCAATACATCATAGCTGGTCGTACGACTGTCCTATAGAATTTTAAATAAGCTTTAAAGGAATACATCGATCACACAACACTGGAAGCACCTCTCCACTTCATCCATCCCACTCATCTGGATCGGAAAAAAAAATCTGCATCCATCCAAACACACCCTTCTAATGAGGTATGTGATCTCAAGGAATCTAGTATGTTGGAGTAACAATCAATCTCAATTTGTTCTTGATTGAGTACTTGGCCATGGCAAAGGTGAACCTATGATGATATTTTTCATTACTTCTTGGAGTCCATTCTTTTCATATGGAAAAATCTTGTAGCATTTCAACAGTTGACATAAACAAGTTGTGTTACAGAAAGATCATATTTCTTCTTAATTCAAACTAGGAGAATCACATATAAGAACAAAGGAACATAATCAAGAGTCAGAATAAAATGTGATATAAAACTACTGCAAACAACCACAGATGAATAAACCAAAAAACTAGCACCCCTCAAAATAAAAATAAAAAAAAAAGAAAAGAAAAGAGGAAGAAGAAGAATAAACTGCAAACTTGAAAGATGATAATAAAAGAAAATTAGCTAGACAATAAACAAATAAGAGGCATATATGACAGGATGCTCTACAAAGAGGAGGTACATACATCTTTCCTGTATATGGCTCCTTGGAAATACAGCAAAGTTGGACGATCATCAAAGCCAGACGAATCATTAACAAAAGTTTTGATAATGTGTTTATAAGGTGCAATCACATCCTTTTCAACATTAGCTATGGTAGGAGGGTACCTCCCAAAATCTGCAAGTATGAACATTGCAGGCCACAGCTTCATCCTTGCATATATCATGCTATTTGGATGATGGGCCAAGATTACATGGTCACGTCCCCCTGATCTCCTCCATTCCTCTTGAGCTGTTAAAAACTTCACCAGTTTCTCTTGTAACAATTGGTTCCTATTCTTCTTTTCATGTGGCTGAAGCCTGGAAAATCTGTTATAGCTCAACGAGGAAAAGAATGGGACAAATATGACATCTGCCTCACTTGAGTTGTGCACTCTCACAACACTACGAGCACCCACTGAGTCAGGAAATGTTGATGAGAGGAGATCTAAAGTCAGCCAATATTCTATGCTGTGTTGCAAGTTCAAACCTCCTGGATAATCAGGTATTTTGGTTTTAAGATCTGGCCATACACTATCCCCTTCAGGTTTCCAATCCAATAGGCCAAAGTGGAATTCAGGAGGTAATTCATACATGAAAACCTTGAGAACTACCTTAATTGGATTGCATTTAATCAGTTTTTTAACTTGGGGTACTTCCTCCTCATAATCCACAGAGACTGACATGTTGGGGATTGAAGATTGAATATTTTCCTGATACTGGGGTTGAGAGTTTCCATTTTCAACCACTGCAAAGAGCTTGGAATTGGGTAAGATGCTAAGGTCAACAGAGTGAGGGCGGCTTGTGGAACGCAAGACAGAGAACCAAGAGAAGATGAAGATGATGGAAGTGAATCCAAACATACAAAACAGAGATGACCGCGAAATAAAACCACGGTAGTGAGGATTCCTTTCCATTGCAATACTAATACAGGAAGCTAGAAATGTTAACTGTTTCTATCAATACACATGTGTAGAGGAAGAAAAACTCATTTCCTATCGACTTGGCTAATTAATTTCAGGAAAAAAAAAAGAGCCAAATACTCTTTCCTATTTAGAGAAGAAAAAAGTACCCAATGAACGGAAATGAGAGAGAAACGATTCCCTAAAAAATACAGAAAACCAGAGAGTCAGAGAACCAACAAGTAAATACTAATATTCAAAAACTACTTTTTTTTTTTCTTCCTTCAATACATCATAGTGATTCAATGTTCTGAAAATCCACTGATACCCATCAGCCAAAGTAGCTTCTAAACTTACTTCAACTCATCAAAGAAAGTGAATGGATTCAAAATGGGCTGAACAAAACATCAACCCGCCAAAAAAAAAAGAAAATTCCCGGCAACAACAATGGCATTCACCTCCATGTTTCAAGAGATGAAACAAGACATATATCCAGAAAAATCAAAACGTTCACCGCAAGGAGCTCCACAAATCCAACCCATTGACGAAGAAGTTGAGATAATGCAGAAAAACAAGAAGAAAATCAAAATCAAGAACAAACTATAGTAAGGGTAGTTGAATTTGATTAATGGTTAAAGAATGACAAGACAGAAATGGGGTAAATCTGAGAAATGAATGCTTCGTATCGTACCGTTGGAGAAATGGGAGAGACGAAACAAGGTCTGATTGAAAGCTCACTGCGAGCGTAGGCTTCGGGTCAATCACTGTTGAAGCGGGCTCTCGTCGCTATGTTCTTGGGTTTTGGCTATTTTTGTATAAAAAGAAAGAAATTAAAAAAGCTGAGATTTAAAAGGGTGCGACTAAGAAACAGAGAAAAACTACTTATATTTTTCGTATTTCCTCAATTTCTATTTTTTATTAATTATTAATTATTAATTAATTAAATAAACAAGTTGGTAAGTGGTGGATTATACAAGTGTGGTATGGAGGTGCTATTAGGGTAATTAATTAATTAGTTAATTAATGTAGGTGTAAGTGTAAGTTTACCAGGACACTCCGACCTGGTTTTGTTGACCTTACTAATCTTAATTAAAAATAGTAAATATTTTTTAGGGAAACCACGTTCAGCGACGTGCTGGCACTCTTTGTCACGTCAGGATTTGGATCCATGATCAGACAATGAAGCAGATAAACAATGGGTGGGTAGTTGCTAGTTGGTACCATGGTTTGAGGTATCAATATTGATATCGGAACCTAAATCGGTAAATTAATACAAACAAAAGGTAATATGATAAAAAAAATTCAAATTTTAAATGACACCAACTCTTACTTAAATGGCAGTGCCAGTGATACAGGAAGAAGCTAAGTACATGGGCCATTGGTAGGTGCCTGTTCTCAACCATCGGTTTTTATGATGGAAGTTTTTATTTCCAAAATAACAAGGTGATGTGGGGCCTGGGTTTTATGTATTTTAGCGACCGTATTCATTTATTTTTATTTTTATTTTTTATTTTTTATTTTTTAAGTAAAGATAATAAAAATCAATAAAAAGGGACAAATCTATCAAATCCGAAGTGATCTAATTCGATATTGGTTGAGATCGATCTCGAGATTACAAGTCTTGCTTCATAGAAACCTTTTCTTTTCTTTTTTGGGATAGGTTTCTTACCCCAACTTGAGAAAAGAGGGTTGAATGTGGAAGAAGAGAAATATACATGCATAGAAATCGATATCATTCACATAGGGTCAATGGTCAAAATAGGAAGAGAGAAAACAAAAGGAAGACCTCATGTGAAAAAGAAATAGCACCATGGATTCCTTTCCTTTTCTCTCATCAAAAGATAGTAAGGTTTTCCTTACATGGTTCATCTTTCCTCACCATGTGATATTGATAGGTTTTAGTCTTTATTAATTATGATAAAAATGTAAAAGTGGTTTTGAGATGTACGTAGAATCATCTATCGTATGGACTAACTCATGTATTGAGTGATACATAATATAACATTATAATTCATTAGGTATAGTGATACCTAGAAATACCCTTTTTAAAATATATTTAAAATTTTATTTCACCTCCAATGCATGTAGGTTCCCCATGTGTGCAAGAAATTGGAACCATCATTTTTAAAAATAGTGATTTATTAAATAGGTGCTACTAAATACAAACTTTTACATCAGTTGAATTGTGATTACGCGAATTTATATATATATATATATATATATGTATATATATTAAATGTCAAATAAAAGAAAAATAATCCCATGATGAAAATATATAGATTCCTTTACATGCCTTCTCACATTCCATCCATGGGCCCTACGTTCTCTGTCTCGACGATAAATGCACTATATTGGATATTTGTTACCCATGATGCCTACCGGTGGAAAAATGCACTTTGGCATTGTGGGGAACCTTTTCCCTTCAAATGAATAGGCAAATGCAATCTCTTGCCTCCTGGTACAAGAGGGATGGGGTCAGAATTGAGTTGAGCTTCAACCGGACAATTTAGAACTTCATACCCCAATGGTCATGACCATTTTAAGTCAATTAGTTGGGCAAGGTATATTGAAAAAAAGAAAAAAAAAAAAAAAAAGCATAACTGGCTGACTTGACTAAATAATGGATTAAAAAATCAGTCACGTGACTTATCAAATATGCATCAAATTTTGTGGACAATTAGGCCCTTAGTTCTCTTGCTCTATTTCAAGTTTCAAATTAAACGGAGCTTTGATAAATGGCAAAATAGAGTTTCAATTTGAGTTTGAAATTTGATAAGTAGTAATATCTAATTCTATCCAATGGTGAGAAATGTCAATTGATGTGGATGTCAAGTGAAATCCTCTGAGGGAGAGAGAACGCAACTTGGTCTCGAAGCCCTTGTGCTAGCACGTGGGACAATGGAAATGTAAGCTGAGGTATCCAAACATGGGGGTGGATGATCATTTTTCTGTACTTATGTCTGCGCACAGAAGCACATGATCAGGTGGCAATCTTTTCTCCTTTTTCTAATTAATTCATAAGGAAAAATAAGCTTAAAAGGCAAAATTACCCATATTATAGACATAATGGGCATACAAAATTATGTTTCATCCTTCATGAAAAGTGAAAATCCTACCCCTATTAATGCTTTTATTAATATTTCACAATGCTTATTGAGGAACCATCTCCCTAATCTATAATATTTCAATATTACAAAAAGGAACTCTGAACATCTAACATCCTCATGTCCATACAACTCCTATTTTCAAGGAACAAAAATATCTTTTCACAGCCCTGAGATAGGGGTTGTACCGCCTGTATGTGGGTATGGACAGAATTTTTTCTCCTTTCAATATTTTATCACTTTTGAATCCATCCGCCAATGGAGCTTGTCGTTGTCGCAATTAGCTGCCGCCGGAATAGGGTAGAGAGGACTACATTGGCCCAGTGTGAGCCATCATTTCTATTGTTATTTACCACATGGCAAATCAGGTGGATTCAAATTTTTATGGGTAAGTGGATGCCTAATGAGCCCTATTTACACTACAAGTTTGAGCCCAAATGGCAAAGGTCATGTGAAAAAAAAAAAAAAAAAAACCATTAAATGAAGGTGTATTTTTAAATTTGAGACATAGGTAATATATATACCAAGTTTTGTTTATTTATTGGTCAAAGTTGCGACATCTTCATTCATGTGACATAATTAAGTGGATTATATTAGAGATCCTTTTTGGTAATCAATGCAAGTAAATTTTATGTAAAATTTATATGGGTGAGGGTTTACTGATCAACACAAGATCAATGGAAGTGTATGTGAAAACATTAACGATGGAGAATAACTGTTTTTATGGGGCAAGGCCATCATTGCACTTTGCACCCATCCCTTTGTTTTGGTGTAGAGGCTACACTACTTATCCACACCTTCTACATATAGGCACAGTTAAGTATAAAAATACCCACCGTGTGTGGGGGGTAGTTGAAACTTTTCACACCGTCAGTTATTTCTAGTTGTAGAGAATGCCAAACAAGCAAGGGTTCTCTCTCTTTAATAATTAAAGCCAAGATTACCCAAATTTGAGAGTTGAAATTGAATATAAAATATGCATTTGAACTCACAAAGAGAGAGAGAGAGAGAGAGAGAGATGTTTCTCCTGATACAGTTGTAGGTGGTGGAGTGTTCGGATGAGTAATGAGTTAAGTGGATGATACAAGCAACCAGTTAGGCCACACATTTCTTTCTTGATGATATAGGTAGGGGTTGGTGGGATCAGATATTCAATTTCCCCCTTATAGTCCTAGACTGATACTCTTGTTTCACCTATAAAAGATAAAGATTGACCAGTGTTGTCAGTTGTCACTGTATCCATCAACTATCTCTAAATGGGCTTTCAACAACTTTGAATTCAAGTATTTTTAGCCCATCTTGTTCTCCTTGGATGCTTGGACTTGGATTGGGCTGACTTGTCGAAACCTAACTGTGGATTTGTCTGCACCTTGTGGAAGGGTTGTTCTCCTACTCTGGGCTTGGGCTAAGCCCAAGATTGTATTAGATCTCTATTTGTGAGGCTCATGACCAGTATAAATTGAGGGACCAAAAGATGGGCCCAGTTTCAGCACATGCAGTAAAGGCACTTGCCCAAACCAACTCCAACAATCATTGCTTTTATTCTTAACTTCTAGTGGATATAGCACAGAAAAATCTAACCGATGGGCCTTCTATGAAAGCAGGAATTGAAAAAAGTGATGTGACAAAGCTCACATTAGATATATAGGGAATGATATGAAAATAACTGGAAAATCAGGTTTTGATCAAGGCAAGAATCGTCTGAGTCAAGTCAATTTTTCTGAAAACCCGATCAAGAATTGAGTCAAAATTCTTGAAAATCTGGTCAATAGTTATATAAATTTTGCCAAGGTAAAAAAATGATATGGATTGATGACAACTTGTTTGGGTCATTTAGTTGGGTTTCTGTTTATAGGCTTTTGGGTTTCAAAATTTTTTTCCTACAAGTTGGAGCCCAGTGGGCAAATGAAAGTTGACTTGAATCTAAAACCGGCAAAGTTCTTAACAGGCCGAAAGTGACCCATGTCAAGCCAAAAGAAACCCAGCTTCTTGATGTCCAAAACTCCAAATCAGATTTTACAACTTCTTCTTCTTTTTCAATTTTACTACTAGTGAATATTCTGAATATTGGTAACCTATATCTACTATCCGGGCCCATAGCTAAAGAAATAGAATTTTAAAGGGTAATTTAGAAAATACAAAAACCTAGGAGAATGTTTGTGAATTCAAAGCGAATGGAAATTATTCCATTTCTTTGGTTGCAAGCCCAGGTAGCAGCTAAATTTTTCCATATATTTCAACATCATAAAAACAGTAACTCCCTTCGGACCCTAAATAATAGGGTGTGATTGGGTCTATTGTCTGCATTATTCCTTATAAGGAAACAACCCACCGAAATTTTTAATTTTAGCTACGACTCCTATGGTTTAAAATACATTATCCCTATTCTTCAATGTTCATGGGTTGCCTCTTATTTATTTATTTAGTTTTCTCTTTCCTATCATATATTTTGAGCTTAGCAGGGAATTAAAACCAATCTAGTCCTATAAACATAGAATAAAAAAGCACAATTGTCTCCCTTATCCATTTGTTAAAACATCTTCGGACTCGCACATGTGAAATAGTGAAAGCCTCATGCATTGGGTACACCTTTTTTTTTTTTTTTTTTTTTTAATCCATTTGCCATCATCTCAAAGCCCAAGCCCAAACCAATAAATTCTAATTTCTTGAATTTCATATTAACACTTTGCTAACTTGTAAGAAGGGCGGATCCTAGTGCAACGGTAAGTTTACTCCATTGTGACCTAGTGACTATAAATTTGATTTGAAATATAATTTCAGGTTTAAGTTGAGAAACAATCTCTCCATAAAACTTCACAAAAAGATAGAACTTCATATATTATGATCCTCCCAATCCCCACCCTTTTTTAACCTTACCAACTTGCAATAGAATAGAAAATTTAAAAGATTTCCAAATACTTTCGGTAGTTTTGTTTCAAATTATTGGGACTCATAATAAGAACAACAAAAGTAGAAGCCTAGGAGCAGGAGGGGGCAAGCCATCTTGTCAAGCTTTTTTTAAGTGGTACCTCGGTGTTTATGGTGGTCCTCCATGGGGATAATGCGCCCGACAAACAAGATAGCAGTTCTCTTTCTTTGTTCCTTCTCTTCTTTTTATTTTTTATTTTTTATTTTTAAAAATTAATATAATAAATATATTTTTTTTTCTCGTCCATTTCTACTTCAGTTCCATTTGTTGATGATGGGACCTCTCCTATCATACTTTGATGGCAATGATTAAGAAATAAGCCGACAACAAATACAAATATGCTTATTGGGACCCTAATGGCTCAGCTTTGTGACTACCCCTTGTGCTAATTAGGCATATATGTTTGTTTAGGCCAGTTACCTATCAACTTCCTTAGGTTTCTTTTTTTGGGTTAAGGAATAGTTAACATTCTTCTAAAATGAATTTTTAAAATTTATATTTATAAAATTATTGTATATATATATATATATATATCTATACCAAAACACATATAAAAAAGGTACATGGGTGATGCACGCTGAGGCACTAAACATGTGCCCAACCAATATAGGGTTACCCAACTAATGGACAACCTGAGGTGTGACCATACGGTTGAGGATGATGATCTCGTGGCTAAATTGAAGACCGAAGTAAATACAATATATTTTTATTTTTAAGTGTGAAATTCGGTGCAACGATAATAAAATTGTTTCATTGTGACAAAATGGTCTTTGATTCAAAATAGAAAATAAATTTTTCCGTAAAATGAGGATTAGACAGTAGACATTTTAACTCTTTTTAAACCCTATGATGACGAAAACCTCGTGAACTAGATACTCCCTTTTTAAAGTTGAAGAGTTGTAACTTATGGCCTTGTGGGTGGGAATGCATGGGATGGGTGGGAAGGGACCTGGCCGAAAGATCTTAAAAGGTTCCACAAAATTGAACAGAGGCATGTGGAACATTGATAGCCCAAGCTATCCACTTTTTTCGGCTCCATACCAAACCATTCAAGAGACGATTATTTTTTGCCCTGTCGTCCCCTACCTCTCTCTCTCTCCCTAAGAAAAAGAAGCAAAATCTCACATTTCCTTTTGGAAAAAGTGTGAAATACACTTGTAAAGTGACGTGGAACACTGTGGAGCCATGTCATCACTCCTTATATTTATAGAAAGCCAAAATGTAAACATGCACAGATCACCGGTTCTATATGGAAAGATCTCTATCGATTGTTCTTTGGAATAAAAGACACATGAGCCAATTTGGACCCCTTAGATTGGGGATGAACATGGGTATTTCTGTGTAGACAAGGTCCTCTGAATGTGGAGATTTTTTTCTGGCTTGTTCTGAAGGCTTTTTTTTCTCATAAAGATTGCAAAGTTTTTGTATTCTGATTCTTTAGAGATATAGCTTGAAGGAGATAATTCCTTACACAAACATAAATTGGATCTTGCCTGCGCATTCATGATCAAATCACAAATTAAAAATAGTGGAATAATGTATATCGTTCATTGTTGATTGAGATGAATCGTTGCCCGCTTTTACGTGAATCTTTTGATTTCTCCCACTAATTCTCTCTTTAATGATTTATTGGTGATAACTTCAATAATGAGAATGACGTTAGGATAGGAAGAAGAACTAGACCCTATATATCGACAGTAGTGCACCCTCTCATCAAGGTATACTTCTCTTAATTAGAAATGGACTGAATTTCCTATTTCGAATCAAAATCTAAAATAGAGACTTGTAATTTTGGCCACTACCTAATTAGTCAATTGGAACAATACATATAATGATGTTTGATGTTAATTGTATTTATAATAATACTTATTTTTCAATCTCATCCTTTTTTTTTACCTGAAATCAGTCTTCATTTCCTCTTCCTAAGTTGGTAATAAGTTTTCCTCCACCCTAGGGGTTGATTCACATTTTTTAGGAAAACTTGAATAGCATCAAAATCATCTGTAGAAAAAGAGTGAATAACAGAAAGACTCTAATGACTAATGTGTACGTCAGAATCCTTCCAACTATTTGGTTTTCAATGCCACTCACCATTCATTGAAGAGAATTTTGATTTGAACAAATGGCGCTTTCAAAGGACATTGTGTCCGAGTGTGTTCTTGACCTCCTAACCATAGATGAGAGAGCTCCATGGAAAAATGTGCACTTAAAGGGTAAAGAGTCTATGGATTATGAGACGCATGTCCAAACACTCAATGGAGGCACTAGAAGAAGTTTTTTGGAGGCCAGTCATGCCATCCACCTTAAACGTTGCTAGTCCAATAATTTGCGTATCCCTCCAATCAAGTCCCGGCAGGATGGTGTAATGTAGTTCAATGAAACTTAAAAACATGGAACAAACTATATATTCACGATACAAGTTCTTCTAGTCTTATATTCAAGACTTGGAAAAGATGAAGTTCTAAAACATCATATAAAAAAAGAAACTCTAAATTTAATTCATTCATCAACCTTCTTCATTTATTACATATTTATAAGAAAATAAAAACCTAATTAATCTCAATCATCCAATCTAATTAAATTCCTAAAGCATGCCACACATGATGTCAAGTATCAATATTATAACGATCATATTGTATTGATACTGACTGAGACGAATATCTAATACCTAATCGAGCTAAGTTGATTACTTTATTGTTTCAGTATAAAATATGAAAAAATTAATTTTTTTTCTCAAAAAGGACAAAAATGATCGATGTACACGCATCCGACCTAATCTGTACTAATATCAGATCGGTATCTCGGATCGATTTCAGCGTCGATACCTAAATATGGTGCCACGTGTTTCAGGATGGTCCTTCCACGCATTTTCCTTCAGTTTATTGTATTCTTTCATGCGCGCCAAAGTTGCTCACTATGTCCGTACCCAACTAGCCCATTGACAAGTGTAGATAGAAATAATAGAGAGAGAGAGAGAGAGAGAGAGAGAGGTACAAGAGTGCAGGATTTTGCTGTAGTTCTCAGTCCACAGGATACGGGAACCTTGTTGGTCTATTCTAATTGTTCTGTAGCGCCGCCGTCCTTTTGTTCGGTATTTTTTTCAAGCATTTTCATTGGGTAGATTTTCACTCTTTAGATCTCTCTCCATAGGGCTCTCTTCTCTCTAGCTTTTTGATCTCTCACTAGGCAGGGGTATGTTTGGAAGGGGGTTTTTATGTGGGATAAAAACCAGTGGAAGAATGCGGAACATATTGTCATGTAGCGAACACAGAAGGATCCAAGGAGCATAAAAAAGCAGACAGCTGCAATTAATTTTATGAGAGGCAGTTGGAATCTTTCTTTTTCTTCTCTTTTATAATTTTGCTAGCTAGCTAGCCTGGGTTGGGTCCTCATTCCACCTTCCTCAAATTCTTTTCTTTTCTACGTATCATTCTCTCTAAAGAAAAAACCTAAATACATTTTACAAAGACAAAAGTAGGGAGACACTCTTGGGCACACACTCAGAGAGAGAGAGAGAGAGAGAGAGAGAGAGAGAGAGAGAGAGAGATTTCAAATTCTCGTGGAAGAAAATAAAATTAGATTGTTGGTTCAAGTTCCATTGGCTTGTGTGATGAGATTACAATGTTACAAACCTTCACAGATGTATTTTTACAACAGTGAACCACTATCTTAATTGTGAATGTACTTCAAATGGTATTATTTGGGTCAAACAACTAACTTTTTTTAATACTCATTTAATTATATATTATGCAAAAAATACAACGACCAAAATAAAATAAAATAAATAATCATATAATTATGATATAAGGATATATGTGATTTGAGAAGGTGTTTATTATTGGGGTTTTATGTGGAAGACGGAAATAATAATCCCAAATCGGAAGTGAAAAACCCAATTGAAGACTTACAGATACTTGGATACCCTCTCCTTAATATCTAGGTCTTGAGGATAAGTTCTACTCGATTCTCAACAAGTGGCACCATAGCCAAGGGTGTGGCATGGCCAAGCCTTATTAATATTGTACTTGGCAACTTACTTACTACTACGAAATGGGCAACAAATTTTGAAAAATTCAATTGGGGTTTTAATTTGTTAAACAATAAAAAAATACAACCAAATGAACGAAAAAATATTTGTTTCCTTTGATACTTACATATTTAGTGCTTCTAGTACTAAATGATTCATGCACCAAAATTGTGGGAAGTTAAATAACCCCATTTCAAATTCTTTGTAGTTTTAACTATAGTTTCGACACCCAATAAAATGGGGGGGGTACGAATATTAACCGTAATTTTGAAAATTAGCGGGATGGTCCCATCCAATTTTAAGTTCTCCTTAGTTTGATTCTTGTGTTATAATAATAATATATACTTAGAAGTTGTTAATTTGTTAAACCTGGTAGGACCAAATCATTTTGGTTCATTGCCGGGCTTCTTCTTTTAATCTTTGTGCACTTTGTGTTGGGAAAAAGTTTCTCCCACTCATGGTGAAGAGAATCCATGGCCATCATTGTACACCTTATTGTATGGGTTTATCAGCTCTTTTTTTTTTTCTTTAAATCAATTAGAATTATTATAAGAGCCCCATATTGAATTTCCCTGGATTGCTCAATGCTAAGTATTATCTAAAAAGTGTTTTCTGATTTTTTATTTTATTTTATTTGTGTTCATTTTTATGATTTTCCTAAATTCTATCTTTATTAGGGTAGTTACCATGTTAAAAATGGAAGGTGAAGCAAATTCGTCAAAATATGACAAAACATCAACAGCCCCTTTTAATTTTCAGTTCAATGTTCCATCATTTTTCTAAAATTGTGACTCTATGACTCGATACTTACAAGGACAAACGTTTAATCAATGAGAATGAGTAAGGATGGAATGTTTAAGGGAATGATTAGAATGGGTGGGTAACATTTTCTCTGGTAAATACAAAAAAGCTTGAAGATAGTGCTTGCTCACTTGGTTCGTGCCTTGCCAATTAAATGATCGTGACTTTGACTCTCTTGTCTTCACCTTGTGCCATAGGCAGAGTTTTAAAACTTGAAATTGCCAATCGAATCAAATCAGTCTAATAGGCCGATTCTCAATCGGATTCACTGATTTTAGAAACCCTTGCCATAAGGCAACCCATCTCCCTCTTATAGGTGTAATTAAAATCCCATTGGACGGTTAGATAGGTAGACCCAAAAACCAAAAAAAAATGAAGCACGACACGCCAGATGAGATGATATGAGATGAGATGAGATGAGATGAGATGATATGAATTGATAGTCCTAAAAATCTCGTGCGATGAATATTAATAGGCTGTTACATTATTAAACATAACAACCCAACAAATAAAAAAGGAAGCCCACCACCACCTCTTCTATCTAAAGTTGTAAACTTCATATAAATCTACCCTAAGAGGTGAAGAGATGGTGCTCATTTTGGTTCCTCCACTTCAATCTACCTCTCTCATCAATCCACCAGAAGATCCAAGAACCTTCCTGCCTCTCGATCTGTTTTGGAAGAACAACCAGCACAGATCACTTGTTATCCAAACAACATGAGGCCCCAAGAAGAAACCAAGAAGAGGGTGGTCTCTAATGGTTCTTTAGCCAAGAAGGAGAAGGTAGTCAGGTATAAAGAGTGCAGGAAAAACCATGCAGCCAACATCGGCGGTTACGCCGTCGACGGTTGTCGAGAATTCATGGCTTCCGGGGAAGAAGGAACCAGTGCTGCCCTAAGGTGTGCTGCCTGTAGTTGCCACAGGAGCTTCCATAAGAGGGAGGTGGAGAGTGACAGTTTCTGTGACTGCTCCTCGGATTCCACCAACCAGAAATGACTCAGTTCTCATAGAACTCATATGGGTATCTATGATCTTTCTTCTTCTTCTTGTGTGGCTCAACTTTTGTTTGATCTTGTAAATTAGCTTGAGATGAGTTCTCAGAAAATTAAATTGCATCTTTTTATTGTTTTGGGATGGATATACAAGGACTTATTTAGCTTTTCTTTCTTTTACAGGATTTTGAAGTTGAAAGTGAGTGAGAATTAAAACTTCCTCAGTAGGAGAGAGAGAGAGAGAGAGAGAGAGAGAGAGAGAGAGAGAGAGAGAGAGAGAGAGAGAGAGATTATATATGTTGAAAAAAAAAATTAACTTTCTTTTGGATTCTCACAGAAGATGAGATATTTAATTAGGTAGGAGATTGGTTTTAATAAATTGCAAATATTTTGATGTATTGGCTTCTCACATGAAGTGTGAAACTATGAATTGTTTGAACATTATCTGTATTTGGGGTTGATTTCTTGGGATGAAAAAATATATTTTTGATTGGATTTATTGTTTCCTTTTAAGTTTCTGATCGGTTGATGGAAGGGCTTTGTCAAGTTACTATATTTATCTAATTTGTGTATGGATGAAATTAACATTTCTTGTCATAAGGAAAAGGACATAATCATAGAAGTTTTAATCTTACAACCCTAATTAATTGGGTCCTCAGGTCATTTTCATGTAACTTTCCCCTCTAAATTACAAAGCAATCTATCTTCATTATTTGATATAGATGATGATTTCTTGATTCAAAGCAAGGTTAATTTGATGGGTTAATGGTGGAGGTGGTTCAAGCTTGCCTTTTCTTCACTTATAGGCCAAAACACATTCATGATTATTTATCTGATTACACAGCAATCAATTCATCCTCTTATTATCAAGTGACAAGACTGAGTAGATTGGCAGTTGCAGAAAGAATGATAAACTGGCACAAAAATTTTAAATAGCTGTTATTGTTCTTCATTTTCTGTCAAAGGAAGTTATGGGTATCAAGTTGCAGAACCTCCAAGGTTCAGAAGGTGAATTATGTTAACATTTGAGAGTAACCTTCATCATACTAGAACTTAAAAGTTACCATAATAAATTACAGTAAAATCTGCAAACTTCTTAGTTAAGCTTATGATCATTCAAGGACTTGGTTTACTCCTCCAACTGTACCACACAAATATAACCCTTTTTAGTTCATTTCAATATGGTTGTTTTGATCCTTTAAAAACATGAATATGGATTCCAATTTGGTAATGGGTTTGATCACTGGAGATCATCTTATAGAAGAAAGAACATATGAAGATGATGATTGTATTCATCTTGATTCAACTTGTAACTCAAACCTTTTCATCAGCTAGTTTCCTTAAACTTTGTCAGATCAATATCAAAATCAAACAAATTTGGAGAATGAAATTAAATGAAGAAGGTATTAATTTAAAAGGGTTTAGTGAGTTGTTAATAAGTGAAATATTTCTACATCATCTCAAACTACTGGTTTGATGATGTAGTAGAAGATGAATATAAAGTCATTATCTGATGAGATCAAATCCTTATCATCCCATGCTGTAAGTACTGAAAGGACAACACCACATATTATTAATTAGTTGAGATATACCTTTAAGGAGATCATAACTTGCAACTGTTTTATACAGCTAGCTCATTGAACAAGCATAGCTGTGCCAATAGATACTTAAATTTTTAGTTGTAGTACAAGTATATGAAAACTCATAGTGGTCTCCAGAGTTACAGAACAGTAGAGGGCCACCCTACTGCTTGTAATCAATCTCAATTCTCACTCACCACTTTAAATAGAAAGAAAGAAAAAAATCCAGCAACAAAACTACTCTTTAAATAGGATTAGTAATGTTCCAAGAAGCGGCAACGTGATGATTCTTTGGGGACTCCACCTAGGGGCCGAAGGAGTGACTAATCTTTGCTTTGATCTCAAAAGAGATGGCTTTCCAAATGTGGGTAGTTAGTTGTCTTTGATTTGGAAGTCGATCTTCTAATTAATGTTGCGTTCTCTCTAGATATGATAGATTGTTACTTAGAACGCGAGCTTGCCCATCAACTCCAGACAATTTTCCCCCTTGCTGCTAACTATATTAGGTGAAATGTTAATGTGAGTCAAAGATTGAGTTTTTTCTATTACGATTGGCTCATCTTTGAGTTCACTAACCCTAGTACTCCCAGATTCTATTAATTACTCACAGAAATGTGAGCTAATAATCACACTTTAAGATTATTCTTTTAATTAAGAACCTAATAATAATTCTAATAAGGCAGAAAATGGATAATATATTTTGAATAGCTTCAGGTGGATTTGATCAACTCCCTAGTTAGTTTGTGCCAAAAGGAGAATCAAAACGAGTAATAATATTATGAGATTGACTTATTTATTTGTGATTTATTAACTTTTCACTTAATAAATTAAGTACTTGAGAATTGATTTTCATACTCATGCATTGACTAAGGTTCTTATCATCATTGATCTACTTAAATAGAACACCTAGCTACCACTAGTTGTTTAAAGAAGAGGTTTGAGAGGAAATTAAACTAGTGGGTAGCAACTATACATGGTTAGAAATCAAAAGCAGCTCCATTGGCATATTACTTGGAATTTGCGGGTCTGTGGTTTCAACTTTCAACCTTTTTTAACTTTTAATTGAAGACTTTAGTCTTGTTCTTTAGCTTCTTCCAATGGAGTTGTCTGGAATAGAGGAAAAGGTCTAAAAGGACTCAAAAGAGTAGAATGGAAAGTGGTTGAAAATTTGGTTTTCTGGAAAAATAATTAATGTCTGGATTTATAGGGAATGCTAGGCCAAAAGTCCAATCTATTGTGGATTCTCTAGTTGTATTGGGTTACCAAATTTGACTTGACAAATAAGGCATGTAGCCAAAAGGTGGCAAATTTTCATCACCAGCCCACCAACCTAATAACTTTTTTAATCTGTAAATTTGGGAAATCTTTATAAATGGGCTATACATTTGATAGCCTGATTGTTAAATGGACTTCCCTCCAGGCCCATTGTTTTCATCTGATGGACAAGGTACCCTTTCTCTTGTAGTTCAAACCCATCTAAGCCCTTCAACACCCCACTCCCCAAAAATAAAAAAAAAAAAAAATCATGTCCACCTATTTTCAGCCACATTGATGGGTGAGATTTGGCAACAGCAGCCATTGGATGGACTTGGGATCCCATTGGCCCATTTCTAATTCGGTTGTGATATCATTTCGACAATGGGAAGAGGGAGAGATCATCAACTCATCCTAAATTTTTGAAAGGATAATAGATAAAATAAAGATTGGGAGTTGTCTCCTAGATTAGGGTCATTTTTTTCGCATGAGGGTTGGGATCATTGGCTACTTTGATACTACTAATTCAAATATTGAGAAAACTTAACACCATAAACTAGCTTACAAAATGAATGATTTTAGTACTATATCAACTAATTAATCTACATCAAATCTCTTTCTAAATCAATGTGAGATCAACCTCCCATATGATTGATATGGGATCGTAACAATGTAACGAAGTTTGGATGAAGGAAGTGGAATGGGCATGGGTAGAGAAAGACGATGAATATTGATGATTTTACAAGAAAGACCATTCTTTTCTTGTTAGAAACCCCTTCGCATAGTGATGATTGATGAAACCTTAATTTTTATGATTGCAAAGGCATTAATATATTGAAGAGAAATTTTCTATTGAGTGACCAAACATTGTGGGGGCATATGAAGTATCTAAATTACCCTTCATCCACTCCTGAACATTGATCTATGAGTTGTTAAGGATAAAGTGCCTCTCGATCTCATCACCGTGGTTTAGAAAAACGGAATTGAATGATCAATATAAGCTGGATCGAAATGGTATTGGCTTTGAACCATCTCCAATTCTAACCTTTTCAATCACATTTCACATGTATGCTTTAAGGATCAAATTGAAATAAAAACTGATTTAAACAAAAAAAAAAAAAAACGAAAAAATGATAGATCTTTCCGATATAATCCAATTCAATTCATTCTAGAATGATAGTCGATCTGGACCGATCCCATGACTGTTCCCTAAGTTTTAAAACCTTGCTCACCACTCACCAGTCATCAAAAAAGAAAAATTCCCGCATCCCAACTCCTGCGCTACTTGTCACGTTTATTCTACTGATCTCTAGATCTACAAGATAAGAAAATAAATTATAAAAGAAGCAGAATTGGCTTTTTTTCACACCTAATTTTATTGTAAACCTAGTTGTTTTGTAATTATTATTTTAATCTAAGTAGAATCTGACAATATTCAATTCAGACAAGGTGGAAAGACCAATCTTCATGATGTTAGGTGAGAGTGGCAATTAATTCGGTGAGTCAATCACCTAAGCTTCTTCATTGTCACATCTCTCTCTACAAATTATCAAAGGTTTTTTGTTCGCAAGAATTAATTAATTAAATAAGAGAGAAGGTATCCGTATAAAAAACACTTTATACTAAAAATATGTATCAGTATCATATTGATGTAGATCATGGGTAATGTGACTCATGTCATTACGGATAAAAAAAAAAAAAAAAAAATACAGTCGATCCAATACTGAGTACAGAATGATTTTCTATGTAAGAGGTCAGTGATATTATTTCATGTGAGTGAGAGAGTGAGAGAGTGAGAGAGTGAGAGAGTTAGAGAGATAAAGAGACTATACTTTCCAAATAAATAGACAAACTAATTGAAACTAGATAAACATTTAAGGGTCAAAATTAAGACCAGATGGATTGAATTGATCGAATGAACCCTTTTGGATTGGTATTGGTTTTTAGTTTTCTAAGCCGATGGGGTTGGGTACTGATGAGGGTATTTCTTCTCAACGACGGCACGGGCAGGGATCGTCTTGACCAATGCTGCACCTCAGCCTTCCATCAGGCCGTACCATCACCTTGGCCCTCCATCAGGCCGTGCTACCACCTCGGCACTCCATCAGACCATGCTACCACCTTAGCAACTCGACAGGTCGTGCTGCCACCTTGGCATCTCATCAGGTCGTGCTACCACCTCGGCATCTCATCAGACCATGCTACCACCTTGGCCCTCCATCAGGCCATGCTGCCACCTCGGCCCTCTAGCATGTCGTGCTTTCACCTCGGCCCTCCATCAGGCAGTGCTACCAGTCACCTCGGCTCGACCAACCTGTCACCTTGGCTCGGCACAGTCAAGTAAGGCACCCAGAAACGTGCACACATCCACTCCTACATTCAAGGGACGTGATTCCTGATCACGGGGCAGGACTCTATCCACTACACGTCATCAGAGGCATCCACCCCTCTCACGACTTGCACCTCCGAGATCAATGGAGAATATTCTCAGAATATGCCCTGGAACCCAAAATTATGGAGCCACTCCCCTCAAGGATTCTACGCCTAAACAGGACTCCACAAACGCCCTTCCTTCTCTCTCTATTAGCAGCCTATAAATACCAAGGTAAACCTCCATCACAGGGGAGGATCAATCACTCATTTTACTGGAAAAACTCTCTTGAGCATCTATTGTGGAAAGATCTGACTTAGGCATTGGAGAGTCCCCTGTCGAGTCAGTCAGCTCTCCCCTGTCCTCTCTTTTGTGCAGGTCGGCTGGAGCACCAGGAACTATAGGAAAGATCGTCCGATCAATTTTTGCTGCATCAGGTACCCTATTTGTTTCTCTCTCTTCACATAAAAAGATACTCTAATACAGTTTTTTTTTTAATGGTAAAAATATCCAATATTATTTTGTTGCACCTTAATAAATTAGATTGACCCTTGGATCCCAGAAGGTATTATTTTTGAATTCACATCCTCTGTAGTGAGCGGTGAGATGCAGTAAATATTGGACAACCCTTATGATGTTCATTACACCAGTGCAATGGTTGTAAACAATTTTCACACCTCATTCTCTAAGTGCCCAACCTCTTATTCGTGTTGTGTGTGGATTCCTCTTTACATTGCAGTTTAGAAAACCTCTTAGGGTTTTTATATACAAAACGAACCGAATCGAATCAACGGTTTGACACCCTTGGCCATGGCGGTGGGTTTTCATATATATATATATATATATATATATTTGGATTAAAAGGTGGGTTTTCAACTCAAATGGCCGATTCAAGGTTTCTGATGGGATAGATTCCAATTCGATCAGGATAGGAATCGGCAGCAACTGACTGCCGATCCAGTCACGATTTCTTGTTTCCAAAACCCTGCTTGGCGTAGCTCCGCACCAATACCCTTAGGTGGCATCCTTTCAAACTTTTGAAAGTTTGGAAGGAGAGGAAGATGACAGTATGACGTGATCTGGTACCCACAAGGGGTTAGGTGAACCAGTCTCCCTTCTTCTAATCCTTCGACTTCCTATTAATTTTTTTTTTTAATATATTTATTTTAATATTTATTTAATTCTATAGGTGATTTTTCTCGTCCTGCTTTCTCATCTGGTATTATTGTAGTAGACTCTGATAAAAACGGCGGACGAGGGAGGATAAGGAACAGAACCCATTCTCTCTTTGAATCCTCCATTAACGATTCAGAAGATTTTGTGTTTCTGGGTTGATAAAAAATGACATTCTTAGATTCACTCACACCAGAGATTGTGGGTGTTGCAGTGGCTTTTGTCGCCATCGGCGCTGGTGCTGCGTATTTCTATCTCAACAAGAAACCCAAAGGTATGAGCTGAAGTGAGCCAACAAGTGGCTTGTTTTTCTTTATATTTGTGGCTTTTTGAGTTTAGTTGTCTACTTTTTTATTTGGGATTCAACAGCAGTGGCAGTGTTTTGATCTCTGCATCTCTGATCCATTATCTGTTTCCTGAGGTTGCATCTTCTAGTTCTTCCTTTGTTTGGGTTGTGGATATTTGTAATTCTTCCAATTTTTCGCATCTGGGTCTTGCAGCCCATGAAAATTAAACCGTTGTTATACTATAGGATCTATTAGTGTAATGGGTAGTTAAGCTATTAAGAGTTCTTTTTTCTCACCATGGGTGATTTTTTATTGATTTCCTAGATGCAAAAGGAATAGATTTTTTTTTTCTTGCTGTAATTTTGGTGGCAATGGTCCAGTTTATGGAATCATTTGGTATTCGCTTGTTTTTCTCTCACTTGAATCGTCTGGTTTATCTTTTTTATTTGGTAATATGATGATAATGTGATGATTTCTACATGCTTAATTTCTTCTATCAACTGGGGCAAAAATTCATTTTAATAGTTTGTTCTGTTTGGACCTTTTTTTTCTTTCCCTTGCTATAAGCATCCTTAATTTTGGTCTTTGCCTCGGAGTCCACTCTTCTTGATACTGAGAGAACACGATGATGATAGATGCTTGCATCTTATAATAGTGAACTATATGATGTTGAGGTTTGGGCACATTTCTGTAATAGAATATATATCAACCATAGTTCCTTATTTGAAAAAATATTGTGCTGTTTTTTTTTCCCACTCTGATTGGGGATAAGTTGCTATGCAGTACGTAGATAACTTTTTCTCTTTCCAATGCTCACGATTCTGCAGCAGTTTGTCCCAGATCATTATTTGATATGTTTGCTTAGACTTTAAAAAATTCCAGGATTTATCTGTGTTGTAATTCTCTTCTTTGGGCACCTTTTCACCTTCGGTCGTTTACCTCAATTTTTTATTTTATTTATATTTTTAAATTTTATAGAAGATTTTGCAAATCCATCCATCATAGGAGGGTGGAGATGATACTTTTTCTTGTACTCTTGAAATTTTGCATATTTTTAAACAAAAGGAGCTCTATCTAAGCATCCTAGAATGATATCATATCATTTATCTGGTACTTTGGCCCCTACATCAAAAGCTAAAACAGAGTGCAACAACATTACCTTTTTTATTTCTCATTCCGGGAGCGTGGGCTACTCTAGCGCGCCATAGGTCTATTCTCTCCTCCCAATAGGGGTGGAGATGTCATTTCATAGGGGGAGGAGAGAGATAGACACATGCAGGTGCTGATGTTGGCCATGCTCCCAGACTGAAAACATTTTGCCATAAAGTTTTTGTAGATGAAAGTTCAATTTTTGGAAACCTTTTCCACCGAAACAGCTGAAGCCTAGGCTGAGAAGAAAGGAAAAGAAAAGAAAAAAGTACAAAAATTGTACTATTATCTTAGTTTAAGAAATTCTCATTGTGTTTCGTATGTCCTAAACTAAGAGAAGATTATTTTTATTTTTTTTTTATATTTTAAAATTCACCTTGGGAAGGCAAAGTTTTTGTGCAAAAAAAAAAAAAAAAAAAGTCTTGCCTAAAATACAAGAGTACACAAGAAAATAAAATAAAATAAAATAAAAAAAACTTTTTTTTTTGCTATTCTTCTACTGGTTGCCAAACAGACATAATTTTTTATTTTGCTTACCATTTCATTTCATTTCATTTCTTTTCTTCTCTTTTCTAGATTCTTTTTTCTTTTCTTTTCTTTTCTTTTCTTTTCTTGTCTTGGCTACCAAACACAGCCGTAGGGTATACAATTCCCTTTAAAAATTATGTGTTTGATTTCTTGAAGATGCTGGTGACCCCATAAATATCCATGTTTATATGCAGGTTGGATATAAAGCCTCAAATATACTTAATGCAGTCAAATTGTTGCAACTTTTTGGCAGTTGAATGACAATTGAGGCTGTGACCAGTGTCAGTTCCACACAAAGCACTTATTTCATTTAATGCTTTAACCCATTGCTACTGATAGGAGTTGGTGGAGCACTACCTTATGAAAAACATATGATTTCACAGAATGTTTTCACCTTCCATATATTTCTCCACGACGAAATAATGTTTAGCCATTTTAGCCATGACTTAACTGGAAGAATCATGAGCTGAAACTAACAAATCTGAGAGACACCACCAGTTGCATTTGAAGGAACATCCTGAATTCCTTTTGCAAAGGAGGGCCCATGTTTTCACTCAGGTGTTCACATCTGTGTGAACTGTGAACTTACCAATATTATTCTTATACCACTTGTCAAGCTTGGGAGCGCTACTAGTGTTAAGAAATGTCTACCACAATAGGGGGAGTGTCCCTATCATGGCTGGGTTTTATTTTCTTGCTGTAGTTTATTTCTTTCCTAGTTAGGATGGATCTATACTTACTACTTTGGCTAGACTTTCTAATTTTATTTTTCTTTTTGACCAAGGAAGCAGTTTCCTTATTGATTGTACTCTTTGCTTGCTAACAAATGCTGGGGGTTGGGGAGACTGCAAGGGTATCAATTCTGCTACTCTCTAGCAGTCTCTCCCTCTTATTTCTCTGTCTCCTTCTCTTCTCTCTCTTCTATTGCAGTTACTGGTTACAGTTCCTGGTTTGTCACAAAAAAGAAAAGTTTAGGGGCCCCTAGAAATTTTATTCCAGTTTGTCTCAACAGCATACTCAAAGGATGGATCATTGGTCCAAATGGCTTCTAGCCGAAATGTTTTTCTGATGGGTCAGCCACAGTTTTAAGATCAGTGAAAGGTCTATGGTCAGATTTTATTGATAGAAGTTGATGGACTTTAGATCTTGGAAACAGGCACACCAAGCCAGGTTCACACAGTTTAACTATTCCTGGTTATTGGTTGGGCTTGTATGTGTGTATGCAATGTTGCATGCTTATAATATAGTAATTACTAGTTCTTGTCTATTTACTAACGTTTTCTTTTACACCTTATGACATCTTTACAGATGGATGTTCCTGTTATTTGAAAAATTTCTCCCCCCTTTTTTTTGTTTGGGGGGGGGGGTGGTATTGGGATTTTTGGTGTCTCCTTATCCAGCATTCTGTGTTTACATCTGATCCTTTTATGATATACAATTTAGAACTCAGTTTTCATCAAGTTGAATTTAGGTAATCACTTTTTTACTCATTTGCTAATTTTCTGACAAGTGGTGTACGTTTGTAGGTTGTTTAGACCCAGACAACTTCAAGGAGTTTAAGCTGGTCAAGCGGACTGCACTTAGCCACAATGTGGCTGAGTTCCGATTTGCTCTTCCTACACCTACTTCAGTGTTGGGTCTTCCGATTGGCCAACATATGAGTTGCAAGTATGTTTCTTGTCTTCATCTCCATCCATTTTTTTTAATTGATCAGACTTAATCAGAGTTTCTTGTCTTCATCTCCATCCATTTTTTTTAATTGATCAGACTTAATCAGATATATACTTAAAGTCGGGATTCTTGCTTGCATGTCAAACTCTGTTCTGGTAGACCTCTGAATTTTACATGTTGATTCATATGAATCTTTCTGATCATCATTTGAGGGATGGCAGCTTGTAATTCTCTTATGCCAAGAATATCTTGATCAAGAACACATTAATCTATAATCTTTAGCTTTCTTCTTTTTATTGTTGCCATATTTCATGAATTAAATGATAAGTAGGATAGTTAATTCAGTCTTACCATCAAGAAGTACTCTTTCATTTCCATTGCATGTGTCCCACCCGGCCAGTAGTGGGCAAGAGGAAAATTTGATACCGGGTTACCATAATAAATGCTTTCTATTCTCCTGAACAGGGGAAGGGATGGCAATGGCGAAGAAGTTATCAAACCTTATACTCCAACTACTTTGGATTCAGATGTTGGATACTTTGAACTTGTTATAAAGGTACATATTGTCTGAATCTTCTTTTAGTTTTTTGTATCTGTTTGATTTTGCATGACCCATGCGAATTAATTTGTGCTTTTGAATTTCTTTTGGCACATAAAGATGTATCCTCAAGGAAGGATGTCCCACCATTTCAGAGAGTTGCGTGTAGGTGATTACCTTGCTGTAAAAGGACCTAAGGTACATGTTTTTGCTTTTTATGGTGAATTCTGTTTCATAGGTTTTATTTTGCTTCTTTATGTACACTCTTTCAACTGTTCAGACTGGCTTTTTGACCACGCTGCCTCATTTACTCATCCTAAATTATAGATACCCATTCTCACCCATACACACACTCACAATTTTGTGTGACTCAATCCAAAAGTAAAATGCGAACTTTATTCAAGGTAATCGGCCAAGTTCTTCCTCAATTTCATTCTTTCCCCATTTTCTGTATGATAGTTTTGGTTTTAGGTAATTAAAGAACATTGATGAAGATTTTCCAATAAACATTCTACTAGGAAAAGAATAACTCTCTCTCTATGACTACAAAAAGAAAAGCTTTATGAGAAGGAACTTTTTTTTTATGGTTGTATCACATATTGATGCTTACAGGGTCGTTTCAAGTATCAACCTGGGCAAGTAAGAGCTTTTGGAATGCTTGCTGGAGGCTCTGGCATTACTCCAATGTTTCAGGTGCATAAATAATAGTTTGATTCCTGTTTGTCCCAAGTTGTATTCTTTTCGTGGTGAGCTGTTTCCTTCAGGACTTCAGAGTTATATGTCTTTCTTTCTGTTCTGATGTAACTTCAGGTCACTAGAGCCATATTGGAAAGCCCAAAAGACAAAACCAAGGTGTATCTTATCTATGCCAATGTCACATTCGAAGATATTCTTTTGAAGGTATGGCTCTGTGTGTGTTAAAAATTTGTTTGAGAATTGTTTTTGGTTATTATCTTCAAGCACAGTTGAAGGTATTTCTAAGTGAAAGCTTCTATACAAAAACTAAGGAAAACAGAGACAGTACTATGATATGCAATTTTTTTTAATCAGACTAGATTCAAGTAAATTATGTATGTGCAGAAAGAGCTGGATGGCCTTGCAACTAACTACCCTGACCGCTTCAAAGTCTACTATGTTCTGAATCAGGTCCGTTTTCTTACTTTAGCATTTCTCAACAAATTTTGCATCTTTGTAATCTAGGAAGCATTTTTTTCGTTTGTAGATCAATTTAGATGTCCTTAATTTCATTCCTTGGTTGATTTTTAGAAATCGTTTCATTTCAATGCTAGTCATTTCTACCAAATAGGGCTGTTAGCAGGAACCCAGTTATTCAGGAATTCAGGAGTCACAGACCTGACCAATATGGCTACCCCTCACGTTTCTCTTGCTCTGCATTGTGACTTTGACTGTGGGAAAAAAAAAGAGTCAAATTGGTTGTCCAACTATAGTTAGTTATCAGATTAGTACCTGAGAAGTATTCGGTGTAGTAGTCGCAAGAAGTGCATTGCATGACCTGCCTCACTGATATCACCATTAGCTAATATTTCTAATTTATTTGTTCCTTGCCTTTTCTTCATCATAATGAATTTTAAAGGAATTATATGTTTTGTTTATGCTGTTGTAATGGCCCACTGTCTCTTCAATTGGTCAGGGATGTTTCCCGAGAAGCATTTTTTTATCTAATGAGAGGGTGTGGTAAAGGAGTTGCAGTGCTGATACAATCCAGTTGCCTTTACACCTTCTGAATGAAAAAGAAAAAGGGCGTACCCAGTGCACAAGGCTCCTGCCAGTGCGGGGTCTGGGGAGGGTCATAATGTACGCAGCCTTACCCCTACTTCACGGAGAGGCTGTTTCTTGACCTTCTGAACCAAAATATTGGCCAATAAATATCAATAATTTCCAATTTGAAACATTAAAAACAGCTGATGATATAATTATCCCCTTTATTTGTATTTACTTATCAAATTTTTGGTGCCTAGATTATTGGGATGCTTCTACTATTCCTGAAGATTTAAAAAAATGCGTTGGGAATTGGGATCCAGTTTTGTTTGGTCCCCCGTTTAGAACTAGTATGAACAAATTTTCCTTAGTGTGCTTTTGCAAACTTGTCATCACTATTATACTTATGATTTTCAGAAAATTCTTGATGCTCCAAACAAAATGTGTATTTCAGGTAATTGTTGTGTACCATTTTGATCAAACATTTGTTGGGGTATATCTCCTCTATTGATTTACTAGGATCAGAACCCTTATGCATGTCTCATGTCATGTGTATGGCATCAGATGCCTATGTGAACTTTCCATATATATCATTAATGATTCGGGGGTTCCCATTTTCTAAATCAGCCTGTTTTTTGCAGTGTTGAGGAAATAGACAGGAACTTAGATTCAATAAGGCCTCTAACAATGAATTTGGCACATCACAAGCTCAATTTCCCTACATGTGGAATCTGGTCTGGTCCTTGGTCTTGTTCAGTTTTCTCCACTTTTTATTCTCCCCCTTTACGGGCTGGCAAGTGCTCGTGTTTGCTGCAGGTTTGGATAAACCTGACAAAGACGACACTAGTTGTCAAGTCGCCTGGATGCTGAGGCAGTTACCTAGGTGACACCTTGAAAACTATGTTCCTAACATCAACCTAAACCCAGTTTTTGAATTGGGTTGTGTGGGGGGTGACAAGGAATGGTGGGACAAAAATGTGACTCGGGTGAGCTGGGACAGGAGAATGTCAAGAAGCTCAACGAGAAAAAGTTTGAAAGCCTTCCAGGAGTCATGACCGCAGTTGGGTACTGCTTTAATCCTGCAGGGATATAAGGGCTTGTGTAACTGAAACATAGGAGGATATATTCCGGGTGTAAGAGGTATAGTTTATAGCTTCCTAACAATTTCAATTGCCTTCTGACTGACAGGTGGAAAGGAATTGACAGAAGTGTCTTGCTTAGCAGTCTTGGTAAAAGCCACAACTTTTGGGGTCAGCTACTACTCTGACAAGCGGAGTCCTTCTCACCTCCCGCCATCCATATAATCATTCGTGTAGCCTGTTGAACTACTAATAGGAAAAGAAAGGGTTTCTTTGGACAGGCACACCTAGTTGTGCCATGTGGAGGGGTGATGTGGCAATCACCATTGAATATTTGGGAATGGTTTTGGTTTGGCAATGCGTCAAATTTTAGACAAACATTCAATCATCTATCCTTCCATTGTTGGCATGTATCCCATCGTACTCCAAGTATTAGTGTGCTCCATCTTGGAAGTCTCGAGTTTTTGGTGCTTTATTTGTCACTTGGGCAACTCAATGGAGGCTGAAACTTGACATGTGAGCAGGGGCCCTTGGGTTTCCACAAAGTTCCCATCCCTAGATTTAGAGATTGGGATCCAATAGGACAGGACTGATCCAAGTTGACACGACGGTCCCACTTAATAAGTTGCATGGAAAAAAGTCTATTTCTGGCCAAGGATGTATAGAATCAGCTGAGTTATGGCCGAATTGACTTGGGATCAGCCATCCTTGTTTTGGTTTGGCATAACACCTGAACTGCCTTGGGTTCACAAGACCAAAACTTGAATCAGTAACCCAGTGAAGTCTCAACCCACCCCAATGCCATCCTTATCCCCTCCTGAGAGAGAGGGGAGAAGGCATTTAATTTTCATAGTCCCAGTCTTGTAGAGTCGTAGACATCCAATAATTTATTTCATGACTTTTTTGAGGATTGTATGCAGCAAGTTATATCCGTAGGGGAAAAAAAAATGGTAGTGGATCTGGCCATCTAGTGATCGTAATGATGTTTCGTTTTGGTTTTTCTAATTTCTTTTTAGCCCAATATTCTGAATTAATTATGATAAGTTGTGTATTTGTTGGAAATAAAGTAAATAAATGTTACCAAAATAATGTTCCAGTAGTGTGATGTCAAAATAACCTACATAATGGGATTAATCGGAGAACTGGGATTCTTTGATAGGTGCCTTGCATTTGCTTCACTTGGTTTTTTTCCTGGTTATTGAAGGCAATTGCATGCTTCACTTGGTTTTCTTCCTGGATATTGAAGGCAACACACAGCTTTATAGACTCGACTCTTTGAGTATCTGTCTGTTCATTTTCCTATGATTTGAACTACACACGTCTTTTATCCTAATCCTAGTTGACTATCGTTGTCCCTTTTTCTCATTGGTGTTAAATAGCTATCTTATATTGTCTCACATGTAACCTTCTGTAGCCTCCTGAGGCATGGAATGGCGGTGTTGGTTTTGTCTCAAAGGAAATGATCAAAACCCATTTACCAGCACCTGCATCTGATATTCAGGTGATTATGAAATTATCTCATTCTATGAGCATGATCTTATTTTTATTTTCTCAGATTTTTTCCCCTAATTACTTGTTATATGTGGTTCACATGATTGAAATATAAAGCCTTTTCCAATATTTTGCAGATTTTGAGGTGTGGCCCACCACCCATGAACAAAGCCATGGCTGCTCACCTTGATGACCTCGGATACACCTCGGAGATGCAGTTCCAGTTCTGATTTTTCCTAGGGTTTATCCTTTTATTCCTCATGATTACCATGCGAGGAAAAAGGAGTCCCGTTAATCCATGGGTTGAACAAGAAATACGTTGCCTTTTGACATTTTCCAGTGGAATTCCTTAGCGTGAGAACGTATGCAATTCCTAATTTTCAGACTAGAAAAAATAAGGGGAAAGGTGATATTCTAGTGTAGCTTTTTTATTCTTTCTGAATCAAACGTCTCCAAATCCTGGCCAATTATATAGAATTCACATCATGATGGCCCTTTGAAGAGTAGTATCACCTTAATTTCTTCTTACAGTGCTCGACTTTTTATTGTGATCAGTGATATCTCTATCCTGCCAAAGAAACTGCGTGGTCTAACCTCTTGGATATCTCCACCTGAGTAATGCTAAACAATAATCCTGTACTCCTTTTATTATCTTTTAATCTTTTATCCTGACCGTTAAGAGGGGGAAAAGTCAGAGAAAAATCATAATTCGTTTATGAGTAACTTCTTGGACGATCAGATCTATAAACATATTTAATTGTAATAGTTTCTTGGGACATTTAATGGACAATAAACATATTTGCTTGTACAAAAGTAGTACTCAAAATGTTGATATTCTTCTTTAGAGTTCTACTAAGTGGGAAGAAAAAGAACAACATTCACAGAGAGGAAGCCCTGGTGAGATGAGATAATATGTGGAAACTGGTAGTCTAGTAAATCTGCTCTACCAGTTATAATCCTAACATCAGAGGTTCTCAGTTAACCTGATCATGAAAGAATTAGCAGAAACTGAATCCACAACTATCCAAGAAGACTCAAAAAACTCATGGAAGATCTTGGCCCCAATCTCCTCAGCCGCAGCTATAAAAGCAACCCCAAATGCATTCCCTTGAACTGCCCCAAGACGTGGCTTCCCACATACCCCAACAATCAAAACTTTGTTAGGTTCTTGTGATAAGCAAGCACAGACCAAAGGCTTCATCTTTGCACCCTTCTCCCGCAAAGCATCCATCAAGAAGTAACAGAATTTGGTCAATGCTTGAGGGTAACCAAGCAATTTTGTATCTGCAGGATCTTCAAGCTTCAACCACCTAAATTTCCTCCCACTTCTGATAGATCCACTCTTGGTTATAGCCATACTTCCTTGCCTTACAATAGCCCTCTGTATTTTTATTGCATTTTGCATTCCCTTTCTCAACTTGTCAAGATTATTCAAGGACAATGCATCAAAGGCCACCCCAAACTGTTCAGAAGCACAGGAACCATCAGATTCTACGAAAGACTCAAGCAGTGCAGTGACTCCATAGACCACATCGGCAGCAGATACCTTCGAGCTATACCCATGAAGTCGTAAAAAGCTTCGGTAGTAGAACTCTGTAAGACCATACTCAGGGAGAAACCTTTCAAACTCATCTTTCATTTTCCGTTTTACTTCGAGGTTCATGTACTGGAACTTCTGTTGGCAGTCAGCAAGTGCAAATCCCATGCGAGCTAGGAGAAGCTTAAGCTTCTTCAAGCCATTGTCACTCCAGATCTTCAGTTTGGTTGCAATGTAGGAAGAACACAACATTGAATCGAATAAAGTCCATTCCCTCAATAGCATAAGTCGTGGCTCATCCTCGTATGCAATTCTAGAGGCATCAGGTGCCCGTATTTTCGTCCCATCTTTTAGGGTAACTGAAGTTATAGCATCCAAATTCCCTGAGCTGTTAATGTGCTGCTCCATCTCCATCACACCAGCTTGATATCTCTCATTGGTTAGTCTCTCGTGGACAAGCTGATCAGTCAAAGAGACACAGGCTAGCCACAACAATTCATTTGTGTTCTTTCTAAGAGCATGTGAAAGATCAAACATGAGAAAGCCTGAAGGCTTTCCATGGAAAGTACCCAAGCTGTAATACTCCTTTTTCAGCTTCCTGTAAAGCTTCAAGGGATCTACTTCTGCTTCTTCAGAGACCCTTCTCCGCTTCCGTGACCCGGAACCACCTTCCTCTTCACTTTCACTTTCTCTGTCATCTTCACTATCAGAATTCTCATCAATCTCACTGTCACTGTTCAGATCCGATGCATTTGCCACGGTGGAGACATCAAAGTCGTATGTCAAATCAGCCTGGAGCTCATCATCCTGAGTGTAGAGAACTATAACCCTATCATTCTGATTACAGAGATTGTGAAGATGAATAGGCCGGTGGCTATCAACGACAAAGACACTTGCAAGGGGCCCTAAATCCAGAAAACGTCGAAGGTCCCTGTGGCATCCCCAATTAATTAGTAGGAGCGAGACGGGCTGACTGGAGGAAGAGCATAGGCTACGGCCTGCGTATTTGTGGATTTCCTCAAATGAGGAAACGGGGTAACAAGCGTATTTGATAGAATCAGATTCGAGGATATGGAAGATGATCTTGAGAGCACAAAGGGAGTCAACATCAGAGGTTGATGGAAATATCAACAGTGGAGAAGAAGACGAAGCAGAAGCTGCTTCTCGTAAACGCATATAGAAAGATTCAATCTTCTGTTCCCTTACCATTGTTTCTAAATTGGTTGTCCTATCGAGAATAAAAACAAGATTTTTCTGCAGAAGGGCAAAACATGATAAAAACAATCCAATTGTGCAGAAATCAAAATGGATGTTAGTCTGTGACTACACAAATCAATACAAATTAGGAGGGAGATTGAAATTAGATGAGTGCAGCAGTGCCCACAAGCGCAACACTAGAAGATCTTAATCTAGAAACAGAGATTTGAACAGTAATTCCATGGAAACTACTGAATTGCAGAAAAATGATATGAAATCAATATTTTTATCATCAGAAATTGTTGATCTAGTAAGAAGATTAACTTTGGGAGTACCTGAAGGTGGGACGAAGCAAAGAACAAGCGTCCGTTATGACAAGATTTCGATTCCTCTGATTCGTCCCCACTCACTGGCCATTGAAGATCTGAAGAGGTTCGATGGGCAAATGGAGAGAGAGAGAGAGAGAGAGGAGCTTTGGGGCGTCGCTTTTGAACTTTGAATTTTAAACGTCTCTTTTGCAGTTCCGACTGTTAATGAAAATTTTAAGTTTCCGGAATACCGCCAAATTTTCGCGGCTAACGAACCAAAAATAGGGTAGATATAAAGCCCATTTCTAAGGCCCATATAAAGCCCATTTTAATTGGTATTCCACTGCAACTCCACTTTAGAGTCTAATTTTAGGTATGACTCGTTTAATGCCCATTTAAAGTTAAACAGTCCTGTATCGTGTTTAAGGCTTGTTTAGTCTGATCATAGAAAGTTCAATTAAAGCCTAAGCTCAATCGATCGATTATAAATTATATCATGTCCGATCGAGTCTGACCAATTGACACCCCTATTTGGGCATACTAGCATTGGCCTTTTATATTTATTTATTAATTTTTGGATTGGGGTCGGGGCTCTAAATGGGCGTAATGAAGGGAGGCATCAGGCAAGTTCATATCTGGATCTCTCTGAGACATTTGCAGTAGTTGCAACCTACTGGCATTGGTACCAACCAACTACAGTAATAGTTGTCTTACTATCTTTTATATTTTTTTTAAAAACCCAGCAAGGTCTCAAGCCCAAGTTGGCGTTGATGATGTCAATGAAATCTCCACGTGGAGACGCTTATTGAGGAGTACTCAATCTTGGATACATTGGGTCCCAATGCTTTAACAATGTCGGCCGCACTAAATTGGCCAGCTGGAGGTTACATTTTCTTTTGCCATTAATGTTTTAAGCAAGTAAAGAAATAACTAACAAGTTGTGTACTCTATACATTCAATTTTAGTAATCACACCGAAATTTTCTTTGTACCAAAAAAAAAACACTTGCCATTATCTCTCATTAAATTTTTATTTAAATTCCAAAAATGAGTTTTATTTTATTTATTTATTTTTTAGGAAATGGAAAAGAGAAAAGGAATAAGGATAAGGAGAAAAGAATGATCCCTAGTCACGTGGCCCTTGTGCTAAAGTGAAGGCCAATGAGAAGGCGGATAGAGGCATCAATAAGGGTAAGTTTTTGGTATTTCACAGAGGCAAGTCCATCATTTCACCTTATTTGTTGTATTTTTAGTGCACAACAATGGTAACGTGACCTAGAAACAATTTTTTTCCCTAATAAACTAAAGATAAATTATAGTGGGAAAAAATAACCTACCTGGTCGTGTGGCCTTCACCCCAGCACCTGGGCCAATGGGGGAACATGCATGGATATCCACTTATGAGGTAGGGGCATCATTTCAATGGATCCTATGAGAGGGTATAGGGGAATACAACGAGAAAGTGTTCTTTTTCCTATTAAAATGATAATAAGAATAATGAATAAATAAATAAATAAATAAAAGAAGAAGAAGAAGAAGAAGAAGAAGAAGAGAAAAGTGTGCCTTAGAGCCTAGCCCCTGGGCTTAATATTTGGGCCTGGTTACTAACATACAAAAAGAACACGTTAGGGATAACAATAAATTTTTCTCGCGGGTGGGGCTCGGGCAATTCCGGTCAACCCGATAGTGCCTACACGTGTGATCCATCGCTGTGCATGCAAGGTTTAAAAAATGGGGATCGGTCCCCATCTCACAGCAATCCGGATCAGTTGGGATCGGTGAAGGATCGGAATATCTAATCCAGGAGATTTCGAATAAATAGGAACATAAATCATGGTTGAAAAACCAGTATTTCTGACTCGAATCGTTTTTGGGAAAATTTTGATGATTCTATCTAATTGAATCTAGTCAGGGCGAGTCATATTTTTATTTATTTATTCATGTACAAAAACAAAAAATATATATAAATATATGACTCGACCCAGATGACTCGCCTGAGTCAAAACTTGATTTTCCAATTATGACATTGATATGAAAAAAATAATAGTTGTCACAATATTTTAAGATTAGTTTTCATTTTACTTTATTTTATTTTTGGTAAATTAAAGTTTGCTTTTATTACTCCCAAAGGGTACTTGGAAAATACCAAAACTTAAGAGAATATTTGTAAACCTAAAGGGAAGTGAATTATTCCATTTCTTTGGCTGCGAGCACGGGTTGTAGAAAAAAAAAATATATGACTCACCCAAGTCACCCAAAGAGAGGCCTTAGAAGCATCAACTAAATTTGTTTCAAGACACATGCAATATTCATATCATCCTTAATGTACCTTTCCTTAAGTCCGACCGACCTCGCCTTTAAGGCAAATGGAGTCCCTGAAGATATAGTGAATCCTCCTCTCAAGATTATCTGGTGAACAAGGGCTTATATATCCTACCACAACTTCACCAACTTTTGATGAAATCTCTATGTTTTGGTATTAATTATCACTTGTATTTCATTTTCAACTGTTCTTAAAAATTCTAAGTGGATTTTCAAAATTTTTATTTAATTACTTGACCAATTTTGTTAGGATCAAAACTTAACACGTAATTCATCAACTCTACTTGTCCAAAAAATTTGAACCCTTCCTAAACTACCGCGAGGCAAATCCTTAAAGAAAAGATCATTGCAGAACCAAACAACTTTTGTGATTCTGAGGCTATGTTTGATTGTAAGGGGAATTAAGGGAATGGAAGTGAATTTTTATACTAAAAAAAGAAATATATGTAATCATCACCCATGTGATTTTAACATTAACTTCAAATCATTCCATATTTGGTTATAAAAATTCACTTTACTTTGCATCAAAAATCCTTTTCTATAATATGTAAAATAAAAATTACATGTAAATTATATCATTACTAAATATGGTTAAAAAAAATTAAGTAGTTTACACAATCATATGAGATAATGATTATAAATTTTTTTTCTTAAAGTATGAAAATTTCACTTTCCTTTTAAATTCCCATTGCAACCAAATGGAGCTTTATGGGATCACGTATCTTCTAGATCAGGTATATTTTAGACTCGAGTACATAAAAACTGTTATCAGCTAAATGACTCATTCACACCAAAGCGTGCATGAAATTCAAATCCATCATCGATCAAGCAGGTAGCAGGCAAATGAGCTATCAAAGGAATATATATATATATATATATATCCTTTGATATATATATATATATATATATACAGAGAGATAGAGAGAAGAGAGAGAGAGAGAGAGAGAGAGAGAGAGAGGTTTGGCTCCTAACCTGCTGACAGTGACAAGAACCCTCATCGGGCATATCAGATTTACAAACATGGGGATATCTGTGGGTGGGGGTGGCACTTGGGGGATTTTGAAATTTTGATGTTTTGTGAAATATTAGACCCATTAATTAGTAATTGTTGATGAAATCTCCCAGAAGTGTGTTTGGCTCGTTGGTTTTAGGATTTCTTGACTGTGGTTTTCAAATACATATAAGAGAGTATTGAGAGGATATTATGGAGAACATATTAAAATATTATAAGGATTTATAAGCTTTAGAAGATTTGAATCAACAACCCTTGTGGTAAAGGAAAACTTTTTCCAATTAAAATGTGCCACGTTCATATTTGAGTTCTTCATTCGCGTGAGTGAATCATTATTTCAAACATTTCACCCTCAAATATATTATCAATTTCCTAAATTACTTGAAGAGGTGATTGATTGCTAATGGCTTTGAATGAATATGTAATGGAAGCTATCAAAATCATTAAATCTCTATCATCATATGCCACAGGCCCACACTTTAATTTGGCACATCATCAAGTTTCTGATGTGTGACCACACAGGCTGTTCTCACGCTTCATCCCTTTGCAATCTCCAACTTATTAAGTTTCAAGTGTGTACATATGAATGATACTCATATTGAAGAGACCATCAAACCATGCATTTAAACAACCAGCTCAGAAGAAAGAAGATTATCAAAATCTCTTATTAATTATTGGTTCAATAAGTTTACTTCATCACCATGGTTTCCACTTACATATATGGCCTCTTATTTGGGATCAAAACAATTTTATAGCTAATTTGAAAACTAGCTAGCTAGCTTATCTCATCCCTTCCTGTGTGTTCCTTTTTGGTTTTCATTAAATGCAAGATCTGTTCATGTGTCATGTGAGATTATTGAAAATCTCTATTTGATCTGAACAAGTTTCTAGTGCACTTGGTAGAACGTGGAGCGTTAAAATCCATCATAACAAGGTTCAAATTTCCTCGTTCACATTTTACCCTAGGCGATATAACCCAAGGCGACCCCAGAAGTTCATACGGTATCGTCAAATCCTTTTCTTTAACCGGAGATTGATAATATAAAATATAACAAGAGTACTATACTTGAGGTTGTAGTAGAGCCATGTGTGTTTAATTTTTATGAAAGTAAGATAAGAGAATGCATGTGAGGAGAAATTAAACTGATGGATCATGACTAATCTTAATTGAATGTATAGAGGTAACAAGTTTCAAAATGTTTTTTTGAAGTCGTTTTCTCTCATTCCATCTACATTAACTCCTTTTTCCACTCTTTGTTTTGTTTTTGTGAGTGTCTCTACTGATCCACATTGAATTAAACTTTTTTATTTATAGCTTGATAAAGGAAGCTCAAGATAGAAAGCAATCCTAATGCTCCCATTTCCCCATGGACCATCTCTTATTTATTGTCCTCCATGGCTCTTCCAGAGGACCCATCACTTCATTGCTATTCTCTCTCTTTCTATGTATGGCCATGGTCCAGCTGAGCTGGATAATATTAACTTCTCTGCATTCAGAGACTATTAATTCCCTTATATACTTTATACGAAAGGAAGAAAATAGAAAAATGAGAAAAAGATTGATGGGTCAGTTTTCAGTTTAGAGCACGGCTCCTGCAGCAGAATTAAGACCAACGAGAACATAAATAGAAGCATCACCAGAGATGAAATATATAAGAGAGATTTCTATGGACCCACACTAAAGAGATCTAGTGGGACCAGTTTTATTGGATGTGGCAAAAAAGGTGCAATCCAGTAGTAGTCAACAGAAATGGTCTTTGAGTTGAATGGTTAGAATCAACTCTGATGCATGGCCATGATTTTAAGTAATGAAGCCCACACCTAATCTGTTTAATCAGTATCATTGACTGAAATAATTCAAATTGGATCTCTATGGATTTGTATATATCATCGCTTCTGTTTTGCTTCTCTGTAGATCAAGGACTACCATAAGTAGCTAGATATAATTGTTATAGGACTTAAATGTTTCTTCCAGGAACTTTTGGCCTGGCAAAAGGCTAACCAGGTGGAACTGTTGATTGGATCTTGATAACTCGATCAGACTTATCATCAGGAATGTTGGTGACGCAGTTGGAAGTATGGGGTAGATTTAGTTTTAGTGCTAACAAACTCTTGAATCTACAAGCTAAAGATAACCCTAATTCCAATGTGGAAGAAGGGCAGCAGACAAATTTTTGTTTATAAACTTCAAGATGATTATTCTTAATTCAAAATGAACTTTATATAGGTAGGTCCATGTAAGAATAGAAAACTAGAAAATTGCGCACAAAACTTTGGAGCACCAAACGCCTCTTAAATATGCCAATTTATCCCCCACTTGTAGGGCACTGATTATCATTAGTATATTGGTATTATAGCTTTTGTAATTCTACCCGAGTAAATTATGGGCCCTAGAAGTTATACCACAAAAAATAAAATAAAATAAAATAAAATAATTTCCATCTAATCAGATGGACATTTGTCGGTTCAATCAATCTACAAAATTTTCGGAGATCATCTCTCCATCAATTGGGGTTCTTCCACTTTACCAAAAAAAAGAGGGGGGGGGGGGGGGGGGGTGGATGTTCTTCCTCTAAGTCTGGCTAGCCTTGCATGAGAATTGAGATGGAGCTGAGCTGACCTATAGCAAGACTGGCTGACCCTTACCTAATTATTAGTTTTAAAAATCTACAGTACATAAAATAATGCCATTCATAAAAACACGTATATTGATAAATATTTCTTACTTCTGTATAAATTTTAATCATAAATATATACCTACAGTCAGAAAAGTTCATTTATGAATATTTATATGACGTAATTTTTTTTTTTTATATTCAAAAAGGTAAAATTTTCAAAATATTACCATTAAACATGGCTAATACAGTAATTCCAACACACACACACACACATAGAGAGAGAGAGAGAGAGAGAGAGAGAGAGTATTGAAAAAATCTGGGGATATTGTTGAAGTAAAATTAATTACAATGAGATTAATTCCTTGATATTGTCATATTACCATATTGGGAGGTCAAGAAGAACAAATAGAGAATAGTAATTAATTTCTACCTTTTGGGAAGAACTGGTGATCCATGTGACCAAAACGAGAAAGGGAGGAACCCAAGAGATTCAACATCCAGCTGACTTGGGTTGTGAATTTGACTATTTTTAAAAAGTAGAACTAAAAGTCAGGTGAGTCAGCGGGGTACGTAGATCAGTGGGTGAAAACTGAAAAAGGAGCTTCTTTCCCACCCAACACCTTCCCAGTCCCCACCCTTCTCTCTCTGAAACCCACTTGTATATAAACAGTTGAAATGTTAAGGGAACTGTTTGTATGGTTCAGACTTCTGATAAGAAGAGAACACTATAGAAAGAAAAGGTGAAAGTTTGTACAACACACCACTACACCATGGGGAGACCTCCTTGCTGTGATAAGGTTGGTATCAAGAAGGGACCTTGGACTCCTGAAGAGGATATCATCTTGGTTTCTTACATCCAAGAACATGGACCAGGAAATTGGAGATCAGTGCCCACAAACACTGGTACATGCAAAGAAACAACACCTGCTTCTTAATTTCCATCTTTTGATTTTCAGTTGAATAAAGTTAATCAAATTGTTTTGGTTCATGTGTCTTCTTGATCAATTCCATGATTTCATCAAGGAAATACCATTTTTTCTTTTTCTTTTTTATTATGGTTTAGGAATGAGATGTCGGTGCCTGCTTCTGTGATTGTTCTTTTAGAATTTCATGATTTCAGCTATAAAATATAGTTTTTGTTCTTATTTTAAAGTTTGGCATAGAAATTAGAGTTCAGTTCTTGCTGTTTCCATGGCTCCTTAATTTTGAATTTCATGATTTAATTTTAAATATAATTATTTTCTTTTTGAATTTGGTTTACTGCCTACTGCTTTGAAGAGTCCTTATGAATTTCTTAATTTTTGTATGTACAAAATATAGTTTTCTGAAGGGTCCTTTTGAATTTCATGATTTCATCAAGAAAATATAGTGTTCTTTGTTACTACTCTTCTTGTTCTTCTTTGATTATGGTTTAGGAATGAGAGTTCAGTGTTTGCAGTTCTGATCTGATGAATAGCCTCTCATTGATCATCAATTTCTTCGTGTATTTAAAGGATTGATGAGGTGTAGTAAGAGTTGTCGGCTTAGGTGGACTAATTACCTCAGACCAGGAATCAAGCGTGGGAACTTCACTTCTCATGAAGAAGGGATGATTATTCATCTTCAAGCTCTTTTGGGTAACAAGTAATTTTCTAAACCCTAATTTGGTACTCTAATTTTCAAATTTGTCTAAGCACTTAGGTCTATCACAGACTATTCATCTATGCTAGGGAGATCTTAATTTCTCTTCATTCTATAACAAGGATCTAATATATGATAGATCCCTATACCATATCCCTTTCTTTTCTTTTAATTTTATTTCACCTTATTGTCAGATGGGCAGCAATAGCTTCCTATCTGCCACAAAGGACAGATAATGATATAAAGAACTACTGGAACACCCATCTGAAGAAGAAGATTAAGAAGTTTCAAACAACACTGGACCCTCATATGGCATCAAGTTCAACCACCAGTCTTCCTTCTTCCACAACCTACACTGAGAAAAGGAGCTTTAATGACTCCACAAACCCTGCCTCTGTCTTGAGATTGAATCAAACCACCTCCACTTATGCTTCAAGCACAGAGAACATTTCAAGGCTCTTGGAAGGTTGGATGAGGTCTTCTCCAAAGCCTGATAATACTAATACTACTGTTGGAAAATCCCAAGAGATACTGCAACAAAGCAGCAGCAGTAGTAGCAGCAGCAACATCTGCAACAACAACAACAACAATGCCATGGAAACAACTTCTGTCCAGTGTTACCAACCAAAACTTGAACAAGAAAGCTGTGATCTTGTCTCTCATGAAGATTTTGAATCTCTTCTATCTCTTGACAACTTGAGCAACATAGCTTGGGACAAGTCCTTCTGTGACTCTAGTACTTTTCATGGACCACAAACCACCCAGAGATTGGATAATCAGCCTCTTTTATTTATTGAGAAGTGGCTCTTGGATGAAGCAACAGCACAAGGAGATGAAATGGTGGAGCTATCTTCAATTTTCTGATATCTCCTAATAAAGCTCTCTTGTCAAGTGTAAGTGACAGAAGAGAAATGGAAGAACACTTACAGTATGTATGACTTATTGTCTTATTTTTAGTTCCTGGTAGAGGTTCTCAAAAATTAGGGCCTCTTAACCAAATGTAGGTAATAAGCAGTACTTTATTTATGTAAGGTTTATCAGAGAATAAAGTAAGTTTTAATTGTTGTTCCATGTATGTTAACAATTTTGATACATACATATTGACATCATACATGCATGCATACATAAGTAATGGGTTTTGGGTTTTGATGGATAACCCCTTATAGAAGATCAGATCCATGGTGACCTAGATTAAGACAAGAATACACATTAATGGATAATTTCCATAATAATTTCTTTGCAGAAGGACCTTCATCCTTTACTGATATAGTACAGAAATCATGCAGCCAATACAAATAATCTATCAACTCAATACTCTTGAAGTTCTGAACTAGTACAAATAGGACATGATCAGAAGAAAAAGAGAAACTTTAGGCCAGTTGGTGGTGAATATAGGACTGAAACTATTGAATGCCACAAGGGGAGATCTTCATGTACCAAACACGAGATCCCCATTTTAGCCAGCACATAAGTTGCCACGTGTAAAATTTCATTTTTATTGGGTTTGCTTCATTCCATGATGAGTTCATGTCAAGCTTTTTATGATTTATTTAGAGAGGAGGTAGCTAGGGCTAACTTTATTGATTAAATTATTTTCTTTTCCCTTTTTATGATTAAGGAAAGATCTGGTCAACCCATTAACGTGTTGATTATGTGGTTTCAAATTTTCAAGTATGGCCTAAGGACCTAAGGACCTATCAAAGGCCATGTCAAGCTAAAGGCATATATCTTATTTTTCTTTTTTAATCTTCCTATCCATTATGGGTATATTTATCTTATATTTATTTAAAAAAAATAGTTATTATAATAATCAAGAAAAAAGCTATCAAAGGCCATCAGTCAACTGCCACGAAGGGAGATTATTTGTTGAAAAGACCATTCTAGAATTAGAAAGTTACAATATTAATTATCAATGAGCAACTTTTCTGAATTTTGCCTAAGCTCCTAGAAGCAACTGAAATTGGAATTTGCAAATTCCTATCTATATATATATATATATATATGACACATGACACAGACAAAAGGATAATAATAATAAAACGGGAGAAAGAACACTAACCAACTATCTCTCTGCGTGCAAACAGATGATGTTGTGAAAACTAGAGGGGTACGGGTGTTTTTTCACAGCATCCTGTGTTTGGATGTAGAGAACATAGATGGATAGCATTTTTTCTCCCTAAAATAAAAAATAATAATAATAAAAGAAATCAATAAACAATAAAATGATGGCATTCATTCACTAGTAAACCTTGATGAGAATAAATCATAAGTAGAGAAATAACAACCTTCCAGCCTTGGAAATTAAAAGATAGCAATCAAGCTATTGCGTACGTGGCATCCACACTACGTGCACATTAATTTGAATAATGTACGTGTGGACTCCACTTTTTTCTTATTAGGGTTTGTTTGCAATTGCTCCAAGTAATGCTAAGATCAGTTGTGAGTGAGTGAGTAGGGAAAGTTTACAAAAATAAAGGGGTAGGGGAATAATAACCATATAAGGAAGATGGTTTTAATTTCACGCAAGTCTTGCAACCAAATGAGGTGAATGCTGTAGCTTTGAGGCTCTTTCTTTCTGTAGGAAATGTGAAGAGGAGACCACATGTGATCTCTTCACTTTCGGTGTGAAGACCTCAAATGCTGTCAGCCTGGCCAGCGAGAGAAAGAGAGAGAGAGATCTTCTTCATTTTTCTCTCCTTAGAAATGAAGAACAGGGAACTAAAGATTAAATAGAGGAAGCGGAGGGGGAGTTTATAAAGTTAGAGAGCATGTGAGTGAGTCAAAAAGTGTAAAGAAACAGGAACATGGGTCTCCTATTGAAAACCAGACTACATCAAAGCTTGTATAGGGGTGTTGGGTACATTTAATTGCACTGAAGCTTTATCTAAACATGGATAGTACAAATGCTGTTTAGAATAATAGGGACTACAGAGCCCAAAGTCCTGTGGCTGTGAGTAATAAGTGATAAACGGTGGTGATGACCCAACATGATACATGATATATGAATTGCTTTGTTTAAAGAGGAGGAGATCGATGAGGAGATCTCTATTTAAGGAATTATTATTAATAATGTAGGGAATCGTTTTAATGTGGCATTAGGACTATGGATGGCGATGGGGTGAGGCTGGTCTAGCAGTATATGATCAAGAGACTTGGTTCGGGTAGGTCCACCAGGTTTTAACAAGCTAGGGCAACACAGATTAGGGTTGAACAATGTGGTAAATGGATGGGAGAACTTTCATTAAATGCATGGTCTATGTAAATGATTATTTTATGTGTATTTTTGGAGGTCCATCTTCTAAGGTTGCGATCTTTCTAAATGGGGTAGATCACCACTCAAAAGGCAAGTTTACCAATCTTGTCACAATTTTGATTTCCTATTAAAGTAATTTTTGATCCACTGACATTCCCTATCAAAAGGGAGGAGACTATTTGATGAAGGCGAGCAATTTCGGATGATGTCTTTCCAGACAGAGGCAGAAAATGGGTCAAAAAATAGATGAGGGACATCCTCTTGGGCATACTGGCATAGGTATCAAATAGACGATTGAATTATTTCTCCCTCTTGTAGGAGAAAGAGAGAGAAGGTCCTTTAAATAAGAAAACTATGACAAGGAATATGACTTAAAAACCAAGCAATGAAGAAATAAGAAACCATTTGAGCATTAGCCCACATTAGATTCCAAGCTGAAGTCCATGTGAAGGATCCTAAGCTCGTGGCCATCCAAATGATTTTGTCACCCCTCCCATTTGGTCTCCATCACATAAGATCTCAGAGACAAGGGCTCCTATTTCCGATCTCCATCATAGCATTTCTGTCCATAGGTTTTGATTATAATTCCAGGGGTTGATTCAGATTTTGTGGAATTACATAGGGTTGATCTTATCTCATATTTAGTGGAGGGCTAAGATTTCTTTCTTATAAATCTAATGTTTAGGATTATATGGGTGGTTAGCAAGTTTTGGGTAATTTTTGGATCTTTATTTGAAATACATGTGATTGTCAGAGCATGGAGAATCTTTTGTAGTTATCATAGGAAAAAAAAAAGAGTTTAAAAACTCACTCCCATATATCATTCTTTCATTTGGAGTTGTACTTCCACTCCCTTTAAGTCCCTTCTCATCATTCTTCCTCCATTTTTTTGACAGATCAACGAGATAGGTGGGGTCCTTTCAAAGATGGACCACCCAATGTCTGGCACATGTGGTAGTTTATGAATATTAGGTTAGAGTTGTGTCCATCAAATTTGGATTATTTTTTTATTGTAAATTAATTATTTTTATATGTTCTTAGATTTTCACTTTAAATCATTTTTTGCTTGGGATAAGATTAGACATCTTATTTATATGGTCGTCTTACATATATCACTGCCAGTAAATGCGGAACAAGATTTTCGCTAATAGAATTTGATTGGTCCTTTGACTTGATAGGTTCTTGTGGCAGTTTTATATCATAAACTAGGTGCACAAATGGTTGATATTAACCTAATTATATATTGATGTACTGGATTCTTGGTGTTTGATCGTGAATGAGAGAAACGCTCAACATGGAATCCTTTTTTTTTTTTTTTTTTTGGCTAACAACGGGCATCTAAGCCTTGGGCCTGATTAGTCCTGCAGGTCCATGCTAACCCCACAGCTACATGAACCGGGCCATACCGAGGTTGAATGCTTTTCTTACTAAGAAAATTCAAGAAAATAATAATCTAATATTGAGGTTTAGAATCCAAGGACACTCTTATTGGGAAGCCCACTCAAAGTGAGCAACCTTGCATATAAAAATAGATGACGAGAGACCCAACAATTTGGCTTTTCCTCTCTCTCCCCTTCTTCCTTCCTTCCCTCCTTTTTGTTTGGTAATCAGGGTTTTGTGAAAACCTTTGAAGAAAGAGTGCCAGTGTGTATTCTCAACAAAGGTATTCTTTGAATTTTCCAAGTGAAGAAGACCTAAGAAGCATGGAAGAGCTATACTATTAAAAAGTAACCTGTTTATTCTTTATAATTTTTTATACAATAAAATCTCACATGTATTGAAAAATTTATTGAAAATAAATGTACAATTGAAAATAGATGAGAAATACCAATATATGGTGTTTGGGAGGGGGGGGGGGGTGGGTTGGGTTGAGTTGCAAAGAACAGCCTTTTAACTTTGAAATATTCAATTCTACTCACACATCTACAAGTGTGGTGAGTTATGCCTTTAGCTCCAACAAAAAAATAAAAAATAAAAAATAAATATTATGCCATTAGCGGCTTAGCCCATGACAACTTATCTGTTCTATTTAAAAAAAAAAAAATCCATATTTGATTTCATAGTATTGGAACAAACTATTGCATGCCTTCAATCTTAGAAAGTCGATCTCTTTTCTTGTAGAGATTAATTTGTTCAGCTTTTCTATCAAGGTTTTTTGGCCTTTTTGACTTTGAAACCAACTTCTAGAAACCATCTTTTGGTGAAGAAAGTGAACCTCCTTGAAAATCAATTCACCAAAATATCTCTGAAGGGAGAGTATCATTTCAAACATTGGAGTAAACTTCTCCAAACATATATAAGGTCAATGGATTGTGTCCATTTAGACCCTTTAAGATGTTTAGATCCAAATAATCTGCCTCTACTTATTGTTATTTATTAGGGTAGTATTCATGTAATTAACAATAGAAGGTGAAGTTTCTAATAAATCACAAATTAAATCTGAGTATTTTTGTATTTTAAATTTTAATCGTCTGTTTTCACTTAGAATTAGGAGAATGTATAGTACTTTTTTAAAATATTGGTATACATGTGTTGGGATTTAAAATGTAATCGCAAGCGTACGGATCAATATAACTACGGGTCGAACACAGGGAGAACAACCACTTTATTTTTTTACTTCTTTTAATAGTGCGAAAGTGAACCTATTAATGGTTGTGATCTAATTCTAATTACCGTCCAAAACATATGTATCCAAAATAATGTCCTAACCATTCGTCACTTAAGAATTTAAAGACGCAAGCCACGTAATTAAAATTAAATAAATAAATAACTAAAAATAAACAACCCACGTAATTAAAAAAAAAAACAATAAAGGAGAAAAATGCTGAAATAAAAATAAAATAAAATAAAGGGGATAAAGCTAGAGAGAGACTCACAAGTAGGTTTCTTTACTTAGCATGAGGGATGCATTATAATATGAGCTTCTCTACTTGGTCAGAGAGTCATTCTTACAAGCGTTACTCTACTTGGCTTTAAGGAAAGTGAGACAATTAAAATAGAAGCAATAAATTGATGGTTCTATGGTTAGGAGGGGTAAAGCCAACACATACACTAGCCATGAACCTTGGGGGAAAGGGATAGCAATAATGTAACGACTGAAATTAAATTTTTAAATTAAGAAATAAATGATAGTCAGAAGAGGGAATGAGAGGGGGAAGAAAAGACTACTGAAGGAGCCTACTTACTTGAATCAATGCTTGAACTTGAAAGCTTGGGTGATTTGAGATACTACCAGTACTAAAAACTAGATCTGGAATAAACCAAATCTGAAATTTCTAATACTAGAGAAAACAAATCTTGAAAAAAAAAATTAAACTTGAAAAAAAAAAGATGCTCCACAGCTCGTGATTTTGTCACCTAGATCTAAACCTAGAACTATAACTTTAAAAATTACAACTCAATTGCATAAGCCATAAACATAAAAGACTGAATAAGAATAAAAGAGTGCTTGCATTAATTGATATAAAAAACTATTACAAAAGTGATTAAAGCAAAAATAGAGAAGAACTAAAACTAAAGAATGAGAGAGGGAGAGAGAGAAGAAAACTAAGCAGAAACTAAAAAATAAGCTAAGGGGAATAATAATATAGGAAGGGGGAGGAAGGGGCTTTTATAGGGTTTTTTTCTTGCCTCCTTTCTTCTACAAGTCTTCTGTAAGAAAAGAAAGAAAATTAAATTAAATTAAATCTTGACAAAAATCCTCATTCTCTGAGATATTGTGTGAGGAAAGAGAGAATCTGTTTCCATAATTAACACATTCACCAATATCTTGCAATATTGATTGAATCAGAAAGGAATCTCTGCATCGCATCTTCAAGATCTTGTGAGATGGCAATGAGAGAAAATAATCTTCAAGATTTTGTAGGAGAGAGGATGTGATACCAATGAGTGGATCCCACCTTTGGACTGGTTCTTGATTCACTTTAAGCACTTTCTCTTGTAGACTTGGAAACTAAAAAAAAAACAAGAAAAACAAAAGTAGTACTATCCAAAGTGGGGCAAAATGTATACTTTTATCCCTAAGATTTCACACATTATTGTGCCCATCAACATGCATGACATACACGGGATGTATGTCAATACAAAAGAGATATTTAATTGAATTAGACTTTGAACTTTGACACGTGACAAATCTAGACCATATCTTCTCCATCCAATAGACATGATGAGGATATCATCTATTCATGTGCATAATAGATGGTTTGTAACATTTGGAAAAAAAAAAATAGACCTTTACTATTTTCTGTCATCCTTATAAGTTAATAATGAAAGCTTGAAGCTCTCCCTCTCTCTCATACACATCCGCATGCCCGCATACACCCACGCACGATCCTTAAATTAGTGGTTGCAACATAATGGCCCATATAATCAAAAAAATCTTGATGAAACCCTTCAAGTCACTCTCATACGTATCAATCAACTGTACCTAACTTGGCAAGGGTTGGCATATGAGGTAGGAACCAGTGCTACAGTTAAGGACTTCATGAACTGGTATTGCTCAAAGCCTTAAAGTAGAGTCTGGACCACATGAAATCTTGAAGAAATTTTGGAAAAAAATTAATGATAGGTAGCACAGAAGAGGTGGACTCATTGAATTCTAACAAGGACTCGGAGGAACATCACAATTAATCCATGAAGCATGCATAGATGCTCCTATAAATGATTTCCCATTTGTAGAAATAAGTCAATGCAATAACATATTGTTGAAAGGAATTTGATCTACAAAACCTGAAACTTTGATAAGAGAAGAATTGCCAATCTCTTATTGTTTGATCATGAACTGCTTTGGATTCAATAGGTAATAGTTATTAATTGGTTGGACCGGATTTGCTGGTCCAAACTGTTGTATAGCCCAAATTGCCACGTCAGCCCTTGCATACCTTGATCCATTGTTTTTTGGATTGCTAAAGCACATATATATATATATATATACTTGATTTCATCGATGGAAGAATTTTTTTTGCGAACGAGAACATCTAGACTTTTGGCCAACGAATCCCTCTGAATGCATGTGTACACCCCCTTCACACACAAGTCGGGTTTGCTCTGATTCCTATGAGAAACATAAAAATTTTAAGACTGACCCAAAAGAGATAAAAGGAGTCGAACTCAAGACGCAATAGAAGGAGATTGAGAAGATGGTGGTTATGATAACTAAAAATAAGGTCTTGGATTAGAATGATGGTATTGTAACACACGAAAGAGAGTGTTTAAAACCTAGATAAGTACCGCAATGATTCATGGAGTAGAATTTTCATTTTAGACATAATTATTCCATTAGGATTGATCCTAGATGTTATAGTATGACCGAGCAAACATCAAGTTAGAATTTCTAAGACTTTTTTTTTCATGTGGCAATATGGCCTAAGTGGGAGAATTTTGGTGTGGCTCAAATTACCACATCAGCCCATGCATGCCATAAATCGCTAATGTTTCCTTTCGGAGGCCAGGAAGTACTGCTGATATTTTAATGCTATTAGTGGCGGTTTTTTTTTTTTTTTTTGGCCAAAAACCATGTCTATGTGCAGGGCCTGTTCTCGAATAAAAAACACTTTTCCATATATGAAATGGAGAGGGTGTTTCCTGCCCGGTAATGAAGCTACACTGCCCATTTGCATGAAAGGAGAAATTGGCAGTCCCTTGTTGACTGGGTAGCCTCAATAAACAAATTTATACAGAAAACTACATTTAAGGGTCAATAATAACCGGACCTTTTCCCCTTTTTCTTTCATCTTTCTTCTTCTTCTTCCAAACCAATGTTGAGCATAAACTTAACCATGCATGTTATCTCTGTAAAAAAATTAATAACATCTAACCCAGAAGGACACCTGACTCAGTAGAGAAGAACAGAACCAAAAAACACTGGAGGTACAAGTAGGGTCCATCCCTACCACCCAATGCAAAGATACTTTAAGGAGTCTTAGATAAAGAACAATGACATTGCTCCTAATAAATGTCACATGCTATGTATAGGTTTATGTAGCTAAATTAATATCTTAAAGATTTGATATTTCTCATGGATGCATGCATGTCTATGTTAGTGAATGTAGCTCATCACACATATACACATGCATAAAATGATGTACACATTATTGGTAGTAGATGCTCCCTCTCTCTTCCGATCATATGTCCCCACTATATGAATTGTAAGGCATTTCTTCCGTGTGCATAGACTTAACATCTCACACAGGTAGCGTTTAGATTCCTCTCCATATACATGAATACAATATGAAAAAGGATTTCCACATTACAAAAGTGGGGATCCCTTCCCATGCTCATTATTTGTTGATTACGATATACATGTACATACAATATGCAAAAAACTCACACTGACACTCTCACCTTGCCCATGTAATATTATACAATCTCTATGGCTAGCTAAGATCAACGTATCCTTTTGTTAAAGAAACTTGATTTCTTTCTACTTTCTCGAGTAATTCCACAGGCTCATTACGTGTCTGTTCCCCATTACCAAAATCCATATTAATCACAACCTTCTTCATCAACCTCTCATCTTGCGGTGTTGAAGGAAAGCGAAACTTCTAATTGAATCATTCAAATGCTTCAAAAGAGCAAAAAAATGCTACCTCCTGATATAAGTACACGCCAACACCAATGGTTGTCTGATATAAGTGCACGCCAACACCAATGGTTGTATGATATAAGTACACGCCAACACCAATAGTTGTAGTTCGTTGATGCTTCCTTAATTGAGAGAAAGTAACATCAGAATATGTTTGGCAGCCAATGAGAATGACAGAACAAAGTCGACATAAGCGATTAGAAACACCAAGCATTGCGAAAAAAAGTCATTTCCACACGGTTTAGTGGCACAATTAACAAGTAACGTATCATTAATTAGGATGATAATACTATTTTCGGTAATGATCTTTGCCAATTTTTAAGATCACTCTTTTTTATGAAAAAGAACAATAATTGATCCTGTCCCTCACGTCCTATCACAAGGTCCCGTGGAATGACTTCCCGCCACCCATGTGCTCTGGTCAATATTCTTGTGCGCTTTCCCATTGGACATAGGGAAGACTGAAGACGGCCAATTTGTGATTTCCAAATAAAACTTCTAGAATGAAAAAAATATATATATTAAATAAATAATATATATATATATATATATATATACTTGTCAGGCTTACATTTCGTAACAACAGAAGTATCAGAATAAATTCTAATAATCACTTCGCTACTTTATATGCAAAATAAGAGGGAAAAAAGTCCCTAATCATGCAACCCCTGTGCCCAGACCGCAGTGAAATGATACCCTCCCTCTCCTTGAAATTTAAAAAACCAACACCATGTTTATACCCATGTCCACCCCCTCATTTGCCCTGCATTATCGTAGGGGCCATGAGCATTCTTTTCCATGCAAAATAATTATTGTAGGTTCTTCTAGTATATCAAAAGTTACAGGGAAGAAAAAAAAAAAACACTATCTAGCCAAATTATAAGCACATGCATACAATTATTCCGTAGTTATACATTTCAATTGTTATGGTCAGCTGTGTGTGTAAGGTTCTTTTCAAGTCCTTGTGTTGGTTTAAATTGTTCAAAAATGAAATTAACTGTTCAAAAATTTTCATTGATACAGTGAATATATTGGGCCTGAGGCTATACAACTCGGGACAAACTCGGTCCCAGTTTTTTTATCTGGGCCCCACTAACTTCCCTTAGAATGAGACCTGGCAACAAATGGCTGAAATACATCTAACCTTCTTTACTCGGGACTTGTCCATCTGTTTATCATCATTGGAACGGGCATGACATTAAGATAATAAAAGGCACCCAAACCCATGTGAATCCCAGTGGAAATCAGACCACAAAACTGTAAGCGACAATTCTAAACATCGATCCTTCAAAATTTATGGTACAGACCTGATGACACTCCACATATGGTCAGTGGGAGGATTTGAAAAAAAAAAAAAAAAAAAATTGCTCATCAAAACCGTTGGTATAGAAAGTGAGGCAAGATTTCTAAACAAATGGTGAAATGGGAAAATCTAGGTCCAAAGATCTATCAATAGATAAGGATCACCCAACAATGCAATGAATGGATTGGAACCAAACAATGGGGGTTGATCTTGATCCACTGAACATGGATGTCATAGCATGGGTGCCCTGGACAGTCATACAGCCAACCGAACGCACAATCTTATGGTCGTCGAGGAGAATCGCCACTCAACAGAGCCAGTAGGTTGTTTCCACAAGTGATTGGCAGGAAGCTATAAAGTTCAAGATCAGGATAAAAGAATTTCCATCTCATTGCTCTGGCCCATCCTCTCCCTTTCCTTCAGTTTCCTCGAAGACTATTTTTGCCATTGCCATTACAAATAAATTTACAAACTTCTAAAAACGAAATCACAAAATCACCTGGGTATACGGGTGATAATGTAATGCCCTTTCTCCAGGTCATACACTGTCTTCAGTTGAGGTTTCCTCCATTTCGATACATAGAATGCAGCAATGGCTGCCAAGAAGATAATGGCAAAAAGTGAGAGGTATGTGACCGTGTCATTCCCAACAATGTGGCCCAGGTTTTCTGGTTCCAATTCAAGAGGCTCCACCGTCTGGAGGATGAAAGCTCCTAAAGTCCAGTCAACAGCAGTACTGCCAGCCTGGTTTGCAAACCCAATCCTGCAAAAAATATGTTTTTCTCCTCATTTGATTTCGAAAAAGTGAGATCAGCATTTTCCTCGTCTAAATGTCCCATATAGATTATTTTGATTATCAATAGGATTTTATTCAGTGTTTTGAAGCCTGGGCAAGGCCAAGCCAAGTAGATTTGCTCACAAGGCTACAAGTGCAATGGTGTTCTAATATACGCTATTAAAAGACACCACCAAAAACAAGTGGGTTTCACTGCCTAGGTGACTTGAGTGGACTTTTATTGTTATGGGATTTAATTGCAGACTGCTCAATTACTATGTTGAACTTTAGGTCTATGGGGGACACAAGTTTTATCGTTTAACAATGAGTCTAATTGTTGTGGGGTCCATCAACAGTCTCATTGATGGAGGGCCTTAGGGAAGAAGGGGAAGATCAAAGTAGAGAGGGGAAGGGGGGGAATCACACACTCAACTAGTGCACAAACTCAAACATCTTTATTCAATAATCAAATCATTTTAAGTCTTTCATCGGTTGCAGCCTATATATAGGAAAATAAAAACATGAAATTAGAAACTTAACTGAAATGGAAACTAGCCCAAACTAGGAAACAACCATAAAAGAAAACCAATGCAAGGAAATAAAATCCTAACTCCTACATTCAAATCTGGAAAATAAAATGCATGAAATAAAGTACTAAGTAACTACTAATTTTATTTCCAACCCTTGTTGGACCAAAACCCTGGGTTGGACCGGCTCTTCTTGGCTTCCAAAGCTGGTCATGTTGTTCCAACCAGGTAAGGGCAGCCGTATCTGCATCAACTCTCCTCCTCTGAAAAGAACTTGACTCTGTTGAGTTAGAGAAATGACCAAGGAGACCGTCTGAAGGAATATACTGAATGATGAACGATCCCACCATCTTCTTGAGTTTAATTTCAAGGAAATCTTTGGCAGGATGAAACTTCATAGTCTTGTTGGCATGCGTGAAAGCATAAGTATTGGCATAGCCACAATGCTGTATTTTCTTGTCAAACAACCAAGGTCAACCAAGAAGGATATGGCACACCTTCAGAGGGAGGACGTCACACTGGACTGTATCCTTGAATCCATCAATAGAATATATGACCAAACACTTATCTGTGATTTTGAGATTAGTGTTATTAACCCAAGCAACCTTGCAGGGATTTGGATGTGGCTTTGTCTTTAATCCCAGCTTACAAACAGCGTCTTCAGAGACAACATTAGTGCAACTACCTCCATCAATAACCAAGGTTAACAACTGGTCATTACACTTCACGAGTTTAGAAAATACTACTGCGGCGCCAATCTTCATTGTCAGTGGCTTTCTGAGTGGTCAACACATGACGAATGACATAAAAATGATGTTGGTTTTCATCAATAAAAGTGTCATTGACTTCACCTAGGGCACACTCTTCTCTTCAATCAACTGTCAGAACCAAGTTGCTCTTCGGGATGAAAGCAACCAAACGGCTGAGACATTGAGCACTGATATGTCCAAATCCATTGCATGAATAACACTTAAAACTGTAAATTTTTTTGCATCAAAAGGTTTATCTGAACCACGCCGAGGGGGTGAGTATAGACGAGTAGGCCGTGAAGATGACATTTCAGAAACATGTCGAGGTGGAGAATACGTCCAACTAGGTTGTGAAGAGGGCATAGATGAAGCACTAGCCTACGGTTTGCTAGATGACCTTAGGTAGGAGGCTGTTGCAGGATGGAATTAGTACCTCGAGGAAAAATATATGCAAAATTTCTCCAGTTGTAGGGGTGTTTCAGACTTTCAACCTGATACGCTACTTGCACGGCGTCTTCCATGGTAGGCAGTCGACTAGATGCAAGGGCAGCACTAAGTTGAGGGTGCAAACCATTGCGAAATTGTGCAACTAATACTTCATCCCACTCAAAATCAGAACGAGTGGCCAAATAATAAAATCTTGCAACATATTCTTCAACGGTCAAATTGTCTTGTTTCAACTGTGCAAACCTGAGATGCATGCGTTGCTTGTAATCAGAATGCAAGAATCTCCGGTTCATGACTTCATGCATTTTAGCCCAAATAGTGACTAAACCAATGCCTCGGGTTCGATTTTGTTGCTATTGTTTGATCCACCAGGCTCTAGCCGTGCCTTTCAATTTGGCTTCTGCAAATAGAATCTTTCGGGCCTCAGTCAACTCATACCATCTGAAGAATTTCTCCAAGCTGTGAATCCAGTCAAGGTACAATTCTGGATTGTTGTCTCCATAAAAATCAAGGACATCCAATCTTGCTACTCTTTCTGGTCCATCATATCTACCAGTACCATATGGTGGTGGAGGAGGTGGTGGTGGTGTATGATGTGGTGGCGGTGGTGGTAGTGGTGGTGGTAGTGGTAGTGACGGATCTTGTGGAGTGGTGTTGGAAGAATCCCCAGAATGGATGGGACTTTTTTTTATCTGCAGCCACCATTCGATCAACAAAAATTTGCATAGACTCCATCATTGTCTTAAGAGAAGTGATAATGGTAGTGAGAGCATCAATTTTTGCATCAGTTTCTCCTTTATAAGAGTTCAGCTGCCGGATAACTTCACTATTGGCTACCATGGTGATGATAAACAGAGAATACTCACAGATAATGACGAGAGTAAATAGATGAAAATTAAAAGAAAAATGGCAGAATGGTAATTAGGTAGAAGTTCTTTAGTGAACAGCAATTCTGTAAATACAGAAGTGCAACTTGAAACCCAATAAAGTAATGTATATAGGGGGAGGGCCAAACTTGGAAAATAGAAAATGAATATGGGATAAAAAGGAAATAAGGAAGAAGGTAAGGGAAGAATGGTAAGTAACAACTATTGAAGGGGCAAAAAAGGGAGTCGTGGGGGTAGGGATGTACCGAGAAGGAAGTATTGAAACCGGCAGTGATGGATTTCAGCAAGTCTCTCCAGCAATAGAAGATCGTGGCAGCAATGAGACTTTTGGAGGAGGCGTGAACTGTGATGGAGTTCTAGGGAGTTCGATTTTGAGAGGTGTCACGGAAGGAGGGTTAGCTGCAACAAGAGCTTCGAACCAGGTAGTCTTGCCTCTCACTCTCTTCGACTTCTCTGCTTCTTCTTCTTTCTTCTTTTCTTCTTTCTCTTCTTCTTCTCCCGTCTTCTTTTTTATTTTCTGTCTTCTGTTCTCTGTTCTCTTTTCTGCTGCTTCTCTTTTTGTTTTTGCTGGCGGAACTCTAGAGAAGGGTCGACTGAGAAGAAGTTCTGGGTATGGCTTCTTCTCCTTCGATCTCTTTATCTCCTTGCTTCTCCTGTCCTTCTTTCTCTATGCTGTGCTGTTTTTTCCTTTTTTTGTTCTCAGTTTCTGTAGAACTGAAACAGAGAAAGGGGGAAGGGAGGGCAAGATAGAAGGAAGAAGGAAGAAGGGGAATGGGATCTTCGGCTCTGATACCAAATTGATGGAGGGCCTTAGGGAAGAAGGGGAAGATCAGAGTAGAGAGGGGAAGGGGGGAATCACAATATCACACACTCCACTAGTGCACAAACTCAACATCTTTATTCAATAATCAAATCACTCAAGTCTTCCATCAGTTACAGCCTATATATAGGAAAATAGGAACATGAAATTAGAGACTTAACTGAAATGGAAACTAGCCTAAACTAGGAAACAACCATAAAAGAAAACCAATGCAAGGAAATAAAATCCTAACTCCTACATTTAAATCTGGAAAATGAAAAGCATGAAATAAAGTACTAAGTAACTACTAATTTTATTTCCAACCCTTGTTGGACCAAAACCTGGGCTGGAACGGTTCTTCTTGGCTCTTGGCTTCCAAAGCCAGTCATGCTGGTCCAACCAGGTAAGGGCAGCCATATCTGCATCACTCATATAGGTCTGAACATTTTGTTACAAGTAGTCAGTACATTAAGGAGTTTATGGTTAGAAGTGGTTACGAAGAGTTGTATAACTATTAGAATTCTGTTTTTCTTACTTTATTGTCTTCATATACAGCCTTAACACCCCCTTGGCCCTATCCAACAACCAACATAGATGATTTGATAGATAATAAAGTACCAGTTTTCACTCTCTTCACCCCCCGGGTAAAACAAATCTCTCTGAACTCTTTTTCTCTCTATCAATGTCTTCTCTTCTCATCCTAAATTCCGAATTGCAGGCCACCGTTTTATCAAGGTTCAGCAAGGTTTACCTACAGATATACAGGTATGCTCTCTTCTATTCTTGCTCTGCTTTCCTAAATTTTCAGCTATCAACAAAAAGAGAAAAGTGTTTTTGAACCTCCAGCATAGCCTACACCCACTCACATGGAATTCTTTATTGTTTTCTCTATTCAAAAAATAAATAAATAAAAAAATTCAATGAGATGGGGCGTAGGCTATGCTGGTGGTTCAGAGAACCCTTCCCCTAACGTAATACAAATATGAAACTTCCATCTTTCTATTCTTCATAATCAGAATTGATTCATATGGTCAATCTTATAGTCCATAGCTTACAACAACATAACCTTATCCCAACTAAACGGGGTCAGGACATGGATCCTTGCTCTCCCCTCAGCACTATTCAAAGTCATACATGATACATATTCCGTCCAGAACTTTTCATGGATACTGTTCACAGACCCTAAACAGTAATAGATTTCTTATTTTCACCTAATTTCTTGAACCCCTCAATTGTACCCTTTTCCCCACCACCTTCTTTTGTAGCTCAGCTTAGAAATCTGGAACCCTGACTGTCATACATAAGGGGGTCTCCTTTAATTAAAATCATAATAAAGATTAAGTTGCAAGCCTATAACTCGACAAGTAGCATTGTTTTTAGGTGTCAAACCAGTATGTATGTCCTAATTGTGGTGTCAATTAGAAGGTTATCATGCCGATGATATAACATGTCAGATGTGGCTGGGAGTACAAGCATATCAGTAAGAAGTAAGAATTGTATAACAAGAAACTTTTAGCAACAAGGAATTTATTTTTTTTAGGACAGTCATCAGGTAGTCTCATCCATAGTTGTCAAGGCGTCACCTAGGCGGTGCCTTGGCGTCCCGGCGGTAAGATTTAGGCATGGCAGTCCAACGATTTATGTTTTCACACTTGGCGGTCGCCATGGACTGCTAGGCGTCGCCTTGTCGACGCCATGGACGCCATACTACACTTTAGTACCTAGGCGGTCGATTTTTTTTTTTTTTTACTAAAAATATTTTGTTTATTATATTTTAATTGGTTTTTTTTTTTTTTAACTAACATTTTGTTTATTATAATGTGGCCATACGCTGCCACCGTTGAGACCAAACCCTCGGTCGACTTTCAAATTTTCAATTAACGCCGAAGAGACCAAAGTTACCAAACCCTCGATCAAAGCTCGAGAGTTCGAAGAGAAGAAAACCCTCGACCGCTGCAAGATTCTTCTCTTCTCCTTCTCCGGCAGCCACCGTTGCGACTTCTGCTCCTCTCCTTCTTCTTCTCCTTCTCCGGCAGCCACCGCTGGTTCTTCTCTTCTCCTTCTACTTCTCCGGCAGCCACCGTTGCAACTCTTCTCCTCCTTCTCCTTCTCCGGCAGCCACCGCTGCTCTTCTCCTCCTTCTCCTTCTCCGGCAGCCGCCGCTGCAACTCTTCTCCTCCTGCTCCTTCTCCGGCAGCCACCGCTGCAACTCTTCTCCTCCTTCTCCTTCTCCGGCAGCCACCGCTGCAACTCTTCTTCTTCTCCTTCTCCGGCAGCAACCAACAGCGACGTCTTCTCTGATCCTTCTCCGGCAGCAAGAACGACAACAACTACAATACGATATCGCCTGCGACATCTTCTCCTCCGGCAGCAAGAGCGACAACCAGGTAAGGGCCCCACCTGCAAGTAACTTCAATGTTTATAATATGTTTTCCTCTTTATCTGTATATCTAGTTATCTACTATCTAGAGCTTGATCTTGATCTGAAGATGGGAAATCATATATTTTAGATTGCTGGAAAAAAAAATATATAAGAACTTGACAATGGTCTTGGTTGTGTATTTGTGTTAAGTGAAATGATTAAGTTGGATTTGTGAGTGTTTGATTGTTTTTTTTTATGTTATCATGTTAATGTTATTGGTTAACACTTAACATACTTTGTTACTCTGTTTTGTAACTTGTAGGATAGGACTATAGGAGTTCATAATGGATGGTACTGTTGGTGGACCTGGTAGTAGTGGGGGTGATAATATAAGCACGGCTGCATATGATCCATCCAAAGACCCAACCAGGAAGGCCAAATCAAATGACCCTGGGTGGAAGTATGGGTATTGGCCTGACCTGTCAGACAAGAACCTTGTTAAATGCACTCTTTGTGGAAAAAACCTCAAGTGTGGAATTAAAAGGTTAAAGCAACATTTGGTGGGTGGATATGGAGATGTTGCTAAGTGTACCAAGACAACTGTAGCGATTGCTACAGAGATGAATGCAGCTCTTATGCGCAATAAGAAGAAAAGGATGCAAGACATTTTGGATGATGATGATGTTGATGTTGATGTTGGTGCTGGTGTTGGTGCTGGTGTTGGTGCTGATGTTGATATAGAAGTTGAAGGTCAAAGACAGTCTAGTAGGACTCCTTCTTCTACAACCTCTAGACTTATTCCTAGCTCTGGGACATTTGCTAAGAAAAAGAAAGTAGTCATTCAGCCACAAGTAAGGGGCCCCATGGATGCTCATGTTAGACGGACTCCTGAGCAAGTGGTTGCTGAGAGGCATCTTAAAGGTAGTACTCAGACTACTATAGAGAACCGGTTTAGATCAGCGGAAGAAAAAAAGAGAGTTGATAATCACATTGTTGACTGGGTTTATCAGTGTGGTATTCCATTCAATGCTATTAAGTCAAGGAGGTTTGAGGTGATGGTAGAATCTATTGCACAGTACGGGTCAGGATATAAGCCCCCAAGTTATCATGAAGTGAGAGTGCCATTGTTGAAGGCAGCAAAGGATAGAAATGCAGAGATGAAGAATAAATATGAAGAGTATTGGAAGCAGTATGGGTGCACTCTAATGACTGATGGGTGGACGGATAAAAGAGGAAGGCATTTAATTAATTTCCTCGTTAACTGTCCAGAGGGGACTTATTTCATGGAATCTGTTGATGCATCTAGTATATATCAAACTGCAGAGAAGTTGTTTGAATTGATTGACAACAAAGTTCAAGAAATTGGTGAGGACAATGTTGTGCAAGTTGTGTCAGATAATGCATCGGCTTATAAATTAGCCGGTACAATGCTGATGCAGAAGAGGACAAAGCTGTATTGGACTCCTTGTGCAGCGCATTGCATTGACCTGATGTTGGAGGAAATAGGATTCTTGAATTCTAATAGGACTGTGATAAGTAAGGCAAAAAAAGTAACCAACTTCATCTACAGGCACACACGCATTCTTGATGCAATGAGGGCTAGAACAAATGGGAGGGATCTTGTGAGGACAGCAGCTACTAGATTTGCAACTGCATTTCTGACACTTCAAAGCTTGTTAAAACATAGAGATGACTTGAGACATTTGTTTATTTCTGAAGAATGGACTAGTTCTAATTTGGCAAAGACCGAAGCTGGGAAGAAAGTGGTTGAGACGGTGTTTGCGGTAGCATTTTGGAATGGTGTGGAAAATTGTCTTAGAGCTTCAAAGCCACTTCTTACTGTCTTGAGGATTGTGGATGGTGATGAGAGACCTTCTATGCCTGAGGTTCAATTTGCCATGGATGAGGCAAAAAAGAAAATAAAAGAAAATTTTGGAGACAAAGAAAGGCAATACAAGAAAGTGTTGGATATTGTTAATACGCGTTGGGAGATTCAGATGGGGCGTCCTTTGTATGGAGCAGCACTATTTCTTAATCCTGGCAAATTTTTTTCTTATAAGGAAGGTGATGATGGTGGCTACCAAATTATATCTTCTCTACAGCTTGCATTTAATGAAGTCATTGAAAGAATGATACATGAACCAGCTTTACAAGACAAGATAAATACTCAAGCCACTTTGTATAGATATTCTCGAGGTGGTTTTGCCTCGGATATGGCAATTAGATCACGGGCAACCATGAGTCCTAGTAAGTAGAGTTCATTGTTTAATGTTTAGTTGTTTTGCTTGTGTGATATATTAAATATCAATCTAACTATTTTTATATATATTTATTTTTTATAGTTACTTGGTGGGGTTCATTTGAAGGTCATGCTTTTGAGCTTTCAAAGATTGCAAGACGTATTATAGGGCTTTGTTGCTCCTCTTCTGGTTGCGAGCGCAACTGGAGCACATTTGAGTTTGTAAGTAGCTGGGTCTCAAGTCTCTATTTCATATTTTAGACTTTTTATTTTTGGAACAATAACTTTGTTTGTTGTTCTCTATTGTTTATGAATTCAGATTCATACCAAGAAGAGGAATAGGCTGGAACATCAACGTTTGAATGATCTAGTCTATGTTCAATACAATCGCCGCCTAGAAGAAAGGTTTCAAGAAAGACGTCCCCTCAACAGAAATTATGATCCACTTGTGCTTGATGAACTGGATTGGAGTAGTGAGTGGATGATTGACGAGCAAGTGGATGATGTAGTCCATCCCGATGCTGATCTCACATGGGACGTTGCTGGTAGAGCAATGGGGGCAACAATGGAGGGGCCCAATCGACCCAGGAGAGCTCAATCATCAACCTCTAGAGGAAATTTGTGCTACACACGCCGTGGTAGAGGGAGGGCTGTTGGGGAGTCATCAGAATCAGATGGGGAAGAAGATTTGGAAGAAGAGGATGATGTGAATGATGACTTGGATGTCATAGATAACTTTGGTGAAAATGCAAATGCTTTTAGTGGACAAGGACAACAAAGGAATCTGCCATCTGTTGATTTGTTGGATGATTATGATGATTAAGTTATTTGTGTTTGACTGTTTGAGTGTTTGGATTTTATGTATTGTTTAAACTTTAAACTTTGAACTTGGATGATTAGTTAAGTTTTTTTTTTATGTTGAGTTCATTTGCTATCAAGCTTTATTGCTTCAGTAAGTCACTAATAGCTTAACAGGTTAGCCACTTATCTCATCATTTGATCTAATGATTCTATTCTTAGGTTTCCAAATATATATCTCTCATTCTGTCATTCATATATGATATATTGACATATATACCTTTTACTTTGTTCAGGTTGCTCACTCACTTCCAATCATTGCTTTCAAGCTTCAATCACAGGTTAGCCTTTTACTTTTTACTTTTGTGTGATGTACATGTTGATTTTTTATGACTTGATGAGTGATGAATTGATGTATAACTGTATAAGTCAATAATTTATGTTGATTTTTTATGACATGATATGGCTATGTTGATTTTTTTGATGATTTGATGTTACTTAATGTTTGTTTTATATGTTATAGGGTATATATTTTAGGCTTGTAGCATGCTAAATAACTTTAAAAAATAGGGAAAATAAAAAAATAGCATATTAAATAATTTTAGAAAATAGAAAATAGAAAAAATAAAAAATGACACACGGGCGATTTGACCGCCATGGCAACGCCAAAATGGGCGATTCATCGCCAAATCGATTAGCCACCCCTCCACCGCCTTGGATCGATTTGACGCCGTGACAACTATGGTCTCATCATAGTCAGGAGTTATGCAAAAATCAAAATCAATTCCCAAACTTTATTCACTTCCATATCTAAACACTATTTTCTGGTGAACACACACATAAAACTCTTGCCTGGGAAATAGCTCACTATTGATAAGCCAAGTTTACCTCAACTGAAAACAAAAGCACACCTTCCAAAGACTATGAACTCAATTAACCTAACAGTTCAAATTTCAAACATTTAAACTTTGGTAGTCTTACCTCCATGAAATATTTTTATCAAGACCTCAAGATAGCTCCTGTTCATCTGTTTCATCTCATCCATTCATTGTGATATTTATAGAAATAATTGAAACACACTCACAAAGCATTGGAAGTGAGAGCATCCTCATGTCTGCGTATGTTCAAATATACAACCTATAGTATTTTATCTCCAAGATTTCCACTCTGTCTACAATTTAGTGCCCCAGGGATCTGAAAAACTCCAACAAGATTTTGTATGGGATGGGAAGGAGGCTTAGAATATGTTTTATCTCGTAAAATGGAGGTTTTTCTGACAGAAAATGGAGAAGCTCTGAGATGAGAAGTGTCCACCTCATGAACAAAGCCTTGGTAAACAGCTACAGAAGTTCAGATCATATTCCATCATTATGCCAGGTGATTATAGAACACAAAAATATGGCTCTAGAAAATTACTGAGATCTTAAAATATTATGGTCTAGGAGCTGGAAGAGTATATAATGAAGGGTTTGGGGCAGTTTATCACACACAAAATTCAAGAATAGATAGGTGCTTGGGATTCAGCTTTCGGAGGTATGGTGGTAAAGTATGCAACATATGTCCAACCATACAGGTTCGCTACCGTAAGGAAAAACAAAAAAAGTGAATGTATGCATGTTTTTTAGGCAGCAGAGGGACCTATTAAATGAAGCCCGCATAAAGAGCAAGGCTCCATGCCTCTTCATTGAACACATTGTTCATTTGGACACCAGGATCTTGTAACTCATCTACGAATGACCTGGCCAGGATGACTGTTTCTAGGAAACAGAAGTACTTGTGACCTACCTGGTCATGGATTCATACTAGAGTGGTCTGGACAGTTCACTGTACTGAAATCCGTTTTTTTTTTTTTCTTCCTTTTCACATTTCTAATTTTCCTTAATTGTAATTTGACTATCTTTTTCCTTATAATAGAAGTCGGTTACTTTTAAATAAGATAAATAAACAAAAATAAATGCAGATGAGCATTGAGGTTTTACCTCTTATAATCCATAGGGATTCTTAGACTGTCGTGTAATAGCGCTACAATGAATGCAGACGAAAAACAATATCTCAACAAATCCACCTCATCAATGCCATGATGCCCTTCTTTCAGTTTACTCCAATCACCTTCACAGTAGTGCACTCCAGCCAACTCCAATTCTGACAGCGAAGCATTTGGAACAAGCCCAAAAAACTATCGGAGGTTGAAGGAAGAGAAAAGGACAAGGTTAAGGACTTGAAAACAACATAAAATGCCAGGATATTGTCAGCAATTCCATTACACATCCCCAAATGAATTAATTACCTATGAACCAAATCACAAGCATACGATATGTAAACCACTTCCTGAATTAGGCTTAAAAGTCATAAAATAAACAACCAATTTTTCAACCATCCAAAAAAAAAAAAACATATCTGATGTAGATTGAGCCTGCAAAAGAAGGGGGCTGCTGGTTCCATCAAACCTGACCAGCCAGCCCCAATGTTGGCCCATCAAGCCAACCCAAAACCAGAATTACTGTTCACGTGAACAGCAATTTGGTCTCTTTTTTGTTTCCTTTTTGTGTTAACAAGTAGACAAAGTCAGATTTTGAACTCTAGAAGAGTCCTTTATGGTCTTACAGCCATAGCCGCGCCTTACTCC
>NC_056570.1:6129822-6161840 GCF_013358625.1 Macadamia integrifolia
GCCATGTTGGGAATAATGTTGGAAAATCAGTTTTTGACTCGAGTTGAGTGAAAAAACCATAAAATCTTGTCAAGAGTTCTGAAGATTGGTCTAGATTTAGAATTGATTAGACAAGTAGGCTTGAGTCAGTCTGACCTTCTATACGACAAGGTGTTTTTGTCCAAGTCATGTGAAACTCAAGGAGTTTTTATTTTTATTTTTTCTATAATTTATTGGATTACATAAAATTCATAGAATATAAATTTGGTCTACAACAAAACAAAACCCTAGAATTTTTAGTTGTTATCTTTAATATTAGACTCTTTTTTTCTTCATCAATGTAAAGCAATCATAGCCTCAGTCCCTCCTCAATCACAAAAGGAGAAGAAAGAAGATGTTAAAAAAAAGAAAAAAAGAATCACCTTAATTAGGGCTGACTCACCACAATTTAAAAAGAAAGATTTAAGTAAAAAACATTGTTTTCCAACTATGGTTTTAAAAAAAAAATGTAGAAAGATTATTGCTATTATTTTTTTACAAAATATAAAGATTATTATTATTATTATTATTATTTGTTAATCTCAGGTTGATACTGAGAGGGGGCTAAATAGTGTCTATAAAATCTTTCCTGAAGATGTCTGTTTGAGGCTATCCTGTATTCTATTCAACATACACAATCCTATATTTGTCCACCTTGCACCACTCAGTGGCTAGATCTACCAGATATACTTATCCTGCACGCATTCATAGTTCACACACTTCAATATACAAGAATACAAAAATGGCGCAAGATATACATAGTTCAGCTCACTGCCTACTCCACGGAGCAATATTTCTGAGGTTTCGTATTTTACTCAATACTTAACTAGTTTGTGATTGTTATAACTGTCCAGGTGCTATGACATCTGCTTCAACCTGAGAAAGAACTCAGGCTAGGGTTTCACCCTCCATATATACGATAATAAATATGAGTACAAGTTTCGTCCCTTATAATTAATACCTTAGGTTATGTAAGTTTAAAAAACTAAGTCATAAAAAATAGGACTTGGTGAGCAGAGATTACCTCCCTTGACTACCAAGGGGTGGAGAGCTTCTCTGATATTCTCAAATACATTATAATCTTCAATTCTTTCTCTTTGATGGCTAATTTGATGAGGTTGTTCTTCAAATCAGAGACATTCCTGACATTAGACAAAGTTCTGATAATGCCATTATATATTTTGATATTGATCGTTCTCATTCCAATAGTCTTACAAGAAGTATTATTTCTCATCAATATAACTCCACCTTGAACTAATTCGTATGTGAATAATCATTCACGAATGTGACACATATGGTGGGAACAACTAGAGTCAAGAATCCATTCATTCTGTGATCTAACTCTGTCATCTGTCACCAAAAGCATATCAGGCTCACTCTCATCTTTAGTAATATTAATTTCTACAGAATCAGCTATTTTCTGTTGATTTTGAACGCCACTACCAGCTTTCTGCTTATTTAAAAGCTTATAGCATTCAGATTTAATATGTCCCTTTTTCTTACAGTAATTACATGTCAAATTCTTTTGCTTGGATTTTGATCTAGCATTCTTTTTGTCATCATCCGAACCCCTTTCATTCGTTCTCCCTTTAGCTACCAAACCAGCACCATTAGATTTATTGATAGAAGTCAACTCATCATTAATCTTCTCTTTGCTTTGCAGATTCATTTTGAGATCCTCAATAGAGATCGTCTTTCTACTATAAATCATGGTATCCCTAAAATGTTTATAAGATGGAGGCAGAGAACATAACAATAATAGGGCCAAATCTTCATCGTCTGTTTTAACATCTATCTTTTTTAAATCAGTAACAATAAAATTGAACTCAAATATGTGGATTTAATAAAAGTACCTTCACCTATATGAAGGGTATACAGTTGTTGCTTCAATCTCAACCTATCAGTGAGGGATTTGGTGATGTAGAGATTCTTTAACTTCACCCTTAACTCTGCAGTCATTTTTTCTGAGAGAACTTCCTATAGAATATCATTCGAAAGACACAGCTAAATAGCTGAAAGGGCTTCATCATAAAAATCGTTCTAATCATCATTGAACATAGTTGTAGGTTTCTTCGCCTTCTCAAATAGAGTTTTCTTCAAACCCTACTGCGCAAGAACAACCATCATTCGAACCTGTCATAAACTAAAACTGATGTTGCCATCGAACCTGTCAATATCGTATTTCGTTGAAGCCATGGATTGAAGTAACCCAAACTTTTGATGCCAATTTGTTAGATCAAATACCAAGAAATACGAAAAATAAAGAGATAATAGATCCGCACGACACAGAGATTTAACGAGATTCACACACCAGGGTGGTGTGATACGTCCTCTGGCGAAGAAAAAGATGTTTCACTATGCAGAAGAGAGATTACACCTAAGCAGCGGCGAGAAAACTCGCCCTAAAATCCTAGCTCGAAAAACCCTAAAATACAATGACTTTATCAACAAGACAACAGTACATTATATAGACTCCAAGTCGTGGATCGACCTATCGGGTCACGATCGATCCGATCGAACTAGCCCCCACACCCCCATGCGAGATCAGTGCTGGGCTTCAGGGTTGGGTCTATCGACCCAACCCCTCTGCTTCCATCCCAGATCTCAGAAAACTTCCCATTTGGATTGCCACCAAAATATGTCGGATCAGGTCAAAATTCAAAACAGATTAAGAATTCAAGGCAAACACAGATTTTGATCAGCATAGACGTGACCATGAAATCCAATGGATTTTGGATTCCTTCTCCAAATCACCCCAATAGAAACTTTGCCGCAACCTTCCTGATAGAGTTATGTATTAAAGCTGGCACTTAAAATGGGAACTTGCAAAATTTGTTATTGGGGAGATGGCGGCCTTCAAGAGAATCTCATTTTTGGCATGGGATAAGAAAGTTCCCTTCCATCCTTGCAATTATTTTAGCGACCGCTCCTTCACATCTTCGAAAAACAACTTCTTTGATACGCCAAAGTTGTTTGGGAGACCCAAATATTCTCTGAGGCTATCTCCATAAGGCAATTTTAACACCCTAGAGAACAAACTTTTGAATATCTCATGGGTATTGGGACTAAAGCAGAGCGACAATTTTTTTCAAATTAATAGCTTCCCATGTAATAGAAGTCCAAGAAATTCTTTAATGAAGTAATCTCATGAAGCTTCACCTATGAGAAGAGTAAGCAGTCGTCAGCAAATAACAAATGAGTGATGGGTGGGCCTCTATGTCGAACTTTGACGTCATATAAAGTACCCTGGCCCACAGCTTGATTAATAATAGATGTCAGTGCCTAAAATCACAGTATAAAAATAGGTAATGATATAGGATCTCCCTGTACGTGTAGGGAAAATAGAACCATTCATACACCCATTAATAAGTAGTGTATGAGGTAGTCTTAATGCATGTTATCACCAAGTCAACCCAATACTGATGAGATCCCATCTTCACGAGCATGCCTTCTAATAATATACCATTCCAATCGATCATACTCCTTATGCATGTCCTATTTATGTGCCATAAACTTGGCCTTCCCCTTCTCTTGCTTCTTTATATAATAGAGTATCTCATGTGCTATTAAGATGTTATCAAAGATTAGCCTCGATATAACAAAAGCTGATTGTGTTGGCGCAATAATCTGATGCAAAACATCATGTAAACGATCAACTATTAATTTGGTAATGATTTTGAAAATTACATTATAAAGACTTACTGGCCGGAATTGATTTGTAGTCCTAGGATGGGATACCTTAAATAGAACTTGATTGACTTAAATACTATCAAAGCTCTCATCATATCATCTGCCATTTGCTTCATAAAATTTTCCACTCACATGACACCTCTTCTAACCATTTTCTGTGTGTTTTCATTATGAAAATACAGATTTGCAAAGGAGTAATTGGATTCATTAAAGGTTTGCAAATATCTTTCCTCCACTAATTGCTCTCCTGTTTGCATTGTGAAAATACAGATTTGCAAAGGAGTAATTGGATTCATTGAGGACTTGATGCTGTTAATTCCTAAGCAGGACTAGGTTTGACCTTGGGAAATGGTTTGATGTTTCGTTGGACACTCTCAACTTGATGAACTATTTTAATTCTGTTGAAGTGGATGTACAATATAATGTATTTATAAGCTAGGGTTGTATTCTAGTTAGGATTTAACTTGGATGATACACGTCGTATTGTAAATACCTTTAATTAATTCTTACCAAAAATCTACCAAAGAAAAATCTTACCAAAACTACGTTTAGTTATTTTTATTTTTCTTCTATCTGAAAAAAAGGATAATGTTTTTTATCTGGGAGTGTAAGAGTTGCATTAGTTCGGATGCCAATGGGAGCGCACCTAGAATCATTGATAGAGTGGGAATTTCCTCCTTCCATAGGGTGGGGTGGTCATTTTGTTTCTCTGTGTTCTAGGTGCGTGGTATTTTATTTAAGTTAATTCAAATTTCATCCCGGTGGTAGTTTCCATTTGCCCGCAAAAAGTAAAATCTTAACATTTTCAGAAATTTTGATTGATCAAAACAACAATTTTATGAAAACTATGAGAATGTTGGAATATATGATTCTTGTCATCTTTGCACACTAGAAGTAAAATAGTATTTAGATCCATGCCATATAAAAAAAGTGCCATTACCAAGTGTTGATTCCATCCATACAAGGTCGTGGTAGGGGTGAGTTTGGAGATGGCCCTAATTTTTGATATTTTTTGAAAGAAAAACATCCAGTCCTAGTACTCAATCCTAGGAATTTGACCTGGTTGAGTGACTACAACAACAAACATACCCTTCTGATCCTTATATAGCCCTTTTCACGTACAAATTTTCTCTTTGTACTCTATACCTTATCCAATCAATCCAATCAAATGGATGAAAAGGATGACGCAGAGGAAGATGAAACGCTGTGGCTTTTTTTGTGTGACTGGATACCCATCTGGAGCCCATACCCAAATGGGTACAGCGGGTCATAATGCGGATCTCCAAAATTCATTGGCAGCTGGTCGACCCGACGGAACCAAGTCCTGGGAAGCCTACCCTGGAAATCATAATCCCCAAATATAACATCAGCAATCCCTTTTCCTGCTTCACTCCCTGGAAGCCAAGCAGCCACCAATGCCTCCATCATATCCACATAAGGTTCTATTACCACGGGTCGACCCGACACAACGATGACCAGACATTTCACCTCCTTGCACACAGTCTTGATAGTCTCCTCGCCGTCAAGTCCTAGCCTGAGGTCTTTGCTATCACCGTCGGTCTCTGCATACGGAAGCTCACCGACAACCACAATTGCGTAGGAAGAATCGCGGTTCTCGTCAACAAATTGCTTGTCGGGTTTTTCTTGGAACACGACCCGGTTCTGCTTGTTGACAGCCTTCTTGATGCCTTCTAAGATTGTTGTTCCTTTGGTGATGTTACCTGAGCTGCCCTGCCATGATATTGTCCACCCTCCACATTGGTAGCCGATGTTATGTGCATGAGACCCAACCACAAGGATCTTGGGGGCATTCTTGCTCAAAGGAAGCATCTTCTTCTCTCCCTTCCCGTTCTTCAACAATACCAAGCCCTTCCTCACGGCTTCTCTTGCCAATTCCCTGTGTCTCTGTGGGTTCCCAAAGGATAAAAAGTTAAACCAATTTTATTGACCAAAATACCCATGTCAATGAAATTAATTCAGTTGGGTTTTGGACTGACCTGGTGTCCAACCATGGGTTGGAGAGACCGCTCAGACATGGGCCGTTCGAAGAGCCCAACAATGAACTTCACCCTAAGGATTCGCCTCACAGCATCATCAATCCGGCTGATCGGAATCTCGCCGGACGACACAAGCTCCATCATGTCTTCCAGGTATTGCTGGTATTTATAAGGGATCATGACCATGTCGATTCCGGCATTGATGGCTGCCTTCAGGCTTTCTTTGTAGTGTGAACCGGGTGGGATGGTGATCCGGTCAACTGCTTCCCAGTCTGATATGAGCAGACCCTGTCCCATGTAGATACCAGTAACACTTAGGACCATGTTAAGGGTAGAAATGTCAATTCGAGAGATGCTGTATGATATTTTGTGCTACCTGGAAGGACATCTCTTGTTTGAGAATGCGAGTGAGAAGGAAAGGGTTGGCGTGCATCTTGACGCCGTTCCAGCTAGAGTAAGAAGCCATGATAGTTGACACTCCCATGGCGATTGCGTCAATATAAGGCGTCATGTGAATGCGATACAGGTCGTCATATGTGGTCACAGTATTGTTCTCGTCGATCCCTCCTTGGGTCCCACCATCGCCCGCGTAGTGTTTTGCACAAGCCAGCACCTTCCTTCCCCTGTAATGGGAACCATTCAATAATAATCATCATAATTCAATATCTCAACCGACCAATAAATGACTAGAGACAAGGCAGGTAGGTCCCCCAGACAAGGACTTTTTTTTTTTTTGTAGAAATAGACATGGGCTTTCATGGGCCTCAAGTTAAACCTAATCTACTAATCTATCCATTGTGTCTCTGAAGCGGGCCACTCATAACAATAATTCCACCCACAATAGGATCCACCAACACTATAATAACCTTAAATTGTTGGTGCCATGTTTTTCTTTTGTTGTTAATTAGAATGATGTGATGGAATGGACTCTTGATCTAAAAGGCTGTAGATTCGCCACAAATGGTTAAAACCATCAAATTGGAATCTTTCATATCAAAGGAAACGATAATAGATATGGAACAGCCGACGTGGGACCCTCCCGGTGACTAATTCGATTTTGGAATTGATTGAGATAAAGAGGGGTCCTAGAAAAAAACAAAAGAGATAGAGAGGGGGTACTTTGCAGAAAAAGAGATAGAGAAGGGGGTGAAAGGGAAATACCCTGAAGCAACGAAAGGGTAACCGAGAGTATGATTGTGAGGAGGGTAGCCCTGTAGGCCCAGTATGATCTTGGACATGCTCCTCACGATCTGCGTATCCTCGCTGTAGCTCTCGTAGCACCGACCCCACCTTGGATCCCTACACACCTGCAGTTACACACAGACAAAACCCCAAACATTTTTGAAAATATGTGAAAAGACTATATTACCCAAATAATTAGTGAAAAGACTATCGAGATAAGGACTGAAATATTAATTAATCTTTGAGCCTCTTCTCTTTCTTTACCTAAAATACTAAAAGATTAATTAATTTTCCATTGCTTTACCAAAAAGACAGAGATTAATTAATTAATTAAAAGATCGTTTGAAATGGGAATTGATTAAATTAATCCAAATAATCAATTGCTTCCCAGAAACCAAAAAAATCCCAATTGGATTTCCATTTTCTTGTTGGGTAGCTTCACTGCTCACTTCTAAATTGTGTGTGTGTGTGTGTGTGTGTGTGTGTGTGTGTGTGTGTGTGTGTGTGAGAGAGAGAGAGAGAGAGAGAGAGAGAGAGAGAGAGAGAGAGAGAGAGAGAGAGAGAGAGAGAGAGCGCTTACGGCAACACAGGGAGCGAAAGTATATGGAATTCCGGTGCCCTGAACCTCCAAAGCAGAGGCTTCTCCGATCTTCACCATCAAATCCTCATCCCTTCATCAGAAGAACAAAACAAGAAGAAGAGAAAAAACGTAAATATTCGTCAAAATCTGATGGAGAATTATCTTCAATGATCTAAATTTTCAGGATTCTGCATCTCTCACAGTCGCACAGATTCACACAAACAGAGAAAGAGGAAGACGAGAAACCTTGCAGCTCCAAGCCCGATGTTATGAGGAAAAACGGTCGCACCGACGACGTTATTATGTCCATGGACTGCGTCCGTGCCATACATTACAGGAATTCCAAGCCTAGATGACAAGGCAGACTTCTGGAACCCATCGATCATGTCCGCCCACATAGCAGGGGTAGTGTCTGGCGCTGGAGAACTTCCTCCACCGTTCAACACACTCCCTGAAATAATCAGAAAACCCCTCATTCATCACTTCTTCAGCTTCAAAGAACTCAAGAAAACAAGAAGTAAAAACTTTTCAGAAAAAAAAACTATATAAGATGGAGGAGATGAAAGACGAACCGATTGAATGATTTATAATAACGTCAGGAGAGGCGACGGAGCGGTCGATTTGTGCCATTTGGCCGATCTTTTCATGAATTGTCATCCGAGAGAGGAGATCTGAGATTCGGTATTCGATCGGGATTCTTGGATCCTTGTAACGAGCTTGAGCTGTTTCTGCTGCAGCAGAAGGGAAGGTGAAGAAGAAGAAGACGAAGAAGAAGAGAAAGAGAAAGGAACGGAGGTGAAAAGAAGAGCAATGGCGATCTCCATGGCTATGGGAGGTTTTGGTTCTTTGGATTTCAGTGATCTTCATATTTTTTTTTCTCAAATGCCTTGTAGAATTGATCAGGTTCTGATATGAAATGCCCTCTTTATGTAGAGATTGATATTTTCTATTACGTCCCTTGTAAGAAACATAATGCGGAGCAAGTTGCATGCTCGAGAGAGACACGTCTCCAGTCTCCCGACTCTCCCCATGAACCCCACTCCGAGTTTGGGTCCACTCCCCAGTACTCCCCTTCCCCAGTCCCCATAAAGGGATCAGGAATCAGATACAATCACGTCGTAGGGACGTTATCTGTTGGATTTGGAATTTTGGATCCGTTCTCGTCGAGACAGGTATCACTACTGGCACGGGGCCCACATATCTCGGATTTCCTCTTCAGTTTATTTTCTTAATTTTTTTTTTCCTTTTTTAATGCTGGATTAGGAAGACAGTAAGAGATTACCCTAGACGACTGCCTGAGAGATAAATTATGTTGTAATGATAAAAGACCGTTTAAATTCATGCATGAGATTTTATCCAAGAAAAAAAAATTTGATGCTTGTGATTAGGGAACATCTACCTAAGTTCATGGGATAAAGCTTTAACTCTCTAAGGTGGTCTCCACACCCCATGGATAGTGTGAGATGGGTCAGAGGGTATAAGGGGTTGGAAAAGAATCAAAGGGGGAGATGGGATGAAAAGACCAATCATTCCTAATTTTCAAGTTTTTTATTTTTTTTATTTTAGGTATAACTCTTTGAAACATCAACCTTTAAGGCCAAAGGCAAAGGAGAGGGGGGGGGGGATTTGAAATGGTCACAGGTTACAAGAGATCATCTCCAAGGGCGAAAAGAAATGGGTTGAATGGTCACAGATACAATAGGATCTTCATTTTGTGATGTTAGTTCTCTTGGCCATATTGGGAATAATGTTGGAAAATCAGTTTTTGACTTGAGTCGAGTGAAAAAACCATAAAATCTTGTCAAGAGTTCTGAAGATTGGTCTAGATTTAGAATTGATTAGACAAGTAGGCTTGAGTCAGTCTGACCTTCTATACGACAAGGTGTTTTTGTCCAAGTCATGTGAAACTCAAGGAGTTTTTATTTTTATTTTTTCTATAATTTATTGGATTACATAAAATTCATAGAATATAAATTTGGTCTACAACAAAACAAAACCCTAGAATTTTTAGTTGTTATCTTCAATATTAGACTTTTTTTTTTCTTCATCCATGTAAAGCAATCACAACCTCAGTCCCTCCTCAATCACAGAAGGAGAAGAAAGAAGATGTTAAAAAAAGAGAAAAAGAATCACCTTAATTAGGGCTGACTCACCACATTTTAAAAAGAAAGATTCAAGTAAAAAACATTGTTTTCCAACTATGGTTTTTAAAAAAAAATGTAGAAAGATTATTGTTATTATTTTTTTACAAAATATAAAGATTATTATTATTATTATTTGTTAATCCCAGGTTGATACTGAGAGGGGGTGAATAGTGTTTATAAAATCTTTCCTGAAGATGTTTGTTTGAGGCTACCCTGTATTCTATTCAACATACACAATCATATATTTGTCCACCTTGCACCACTCAGTGGCTAGGTCTACCATATATCTATCCTGCACGCATTCACAGTTCACACACTCCAATATGCAATAATACACAAATGGCACAAGATATATGTAGTTCAGCTCACTGCCTACTCCACAGAGCAATATTTCCGAGGTTTCGTATTTTACTCAATACTCAACTAGTTTGTGATTGTTATAACAGTCCAGGTGTTAAGACATCTGCTTCAACTTGAGAAAGAACTCAGGCTAGGGTTTCACCCTTAGAACTCAGGCTAAGGTTTCACCCTCCATATATACGGTAATAAATATAAGTACAAGTTTCGTCCCTTATAATTAATACCTTAGGTTATGTAACTTTAAAAAGCTAAGTCATAAAAAATAGGACTTGGTGAGCAAAGATTACCTCCCTTGACTAGCAAGGGGTGGAGAGCTTCTCTGATGTTCTCAGATACATTGGAATCTTCAACTTTTTCTCTTTGATGGCTAATCTTGAACCTTCAAAAGAAGAAGATGATTCATCATATTTTTTTTATCTTTTCTTTCTTCTTCTTTGTCTTCTTCTTCTATCACACAAGGAGTTTCTTTGTCTTTAATGAACTTGATGAAGAATCTTGAAACCTTCAAGAGTTGAAGATGGTGGTCCTTCTTCTTCTTCTATCATAAACAAAAAGCTTCTTTGTCTTTAATGAACTCCAAAACCCTTCTCCAATCTTCACTGTTAGTTTTAATGGCTTCTTAAGCTTGATGGTGATGGTATTAAAACATTCAATACACAAAAATCTTCAAACAAATGTTTTTTTCTCAAGATTTAGGCATTAGAGCATACAAACACTTAGCTTCTTCTTCTCTTTTCTCCTATTTTCTCTTCTAGGGTTTTTCTTCTTTTTGTTCTTCAAGAAGTTATGAAAGAAATCCCCAAAATCCACTTAAGAAGGTCCAACAAAAGCTCCAAAATCATGTAGGTTTAACCACCCGGTTTAGACTGAAATTTACTTGTCATTTGTTATATACAACTCCAAATGAATCGATTCTTGTTGCTTATGAAAGTAGACTCAAATATCTACAACTTTTAAAATACCTTAAAAATCAACTCAAATTCATGTGAACTGAACTCATCATGAGAAACTGGGTTGGTTCTGTTTTAAAACGATCATACGAAAATGATCATATCTCTCTCGTTCGAATTCTGATTGACCCGATTCTTTTTCCTATAGATAGAAGACTCGAATAAATATTTCTCATATTTATACCTTCAACCCAGATGTAATGGATAAATCTACAAAATGAGATTGAAGCCAACTAATGTGTAAAACATTGCCTTTTTCAACGTACACGTTGGCCTGAAGAACATATCATGTTATTCCGATATCCGATATCCGATTGACGTGTTCCAATTGTGATAGACTTAGAGCTCAAGGATCTACAACTTACATGCACATGCATTTTTTTTAAATCTTTCATCTAGATTTTCGAAAATACCCTAAAATATGCTGTCATTGTATAAAATAATGATTTCTTCCCTTTTAATGAAGGCTCCTTCACACACTACTTCCACTGTAGAGCTCTGCTCTCTAAACCCCAATTTATTGATCGATTGGTTCGATTTGGTATTATAAGGCCCGAATCAAAAATGGTTGATGCGGGTGCCCTATGGTACATGACAGCAAGGATGATGTCAAATACGAGGTGGCCGGACAAGATTGAACCAGTACTCGATGTGGTTCTCACGCTTAAGCTGTGCCCTTGCATGTATCACAAAGCCATGTATGAATAGGAAATGTATATTATCATATTGAATAATAAGAACTTAGTCCACAATACGTGGCAAGAGCAAGATACGCGTAAGAATCCATTTTTTCCCAAAATACAGCAATATTGGTTTTGTTTTGGCCAACTGGTGGGTGGTCATTGGTAGGTGCGAGACCCACCAGTGTGACCCACCTATTGGGGTAATGTGAGTCCCAGCAAGCCCAACTTGGGTGAGCACGTGTATTTTGGACTCTTCGTCGTAATGAGGTCTCGTATACTAGATAATGTTGGCTATTATGGTCTGTATTGCGATTTAATGTGTTTCCATAAAAGGGCAAAACCAAACAAGTCTTAGAAGATATTTATTAGCCAAGGTGTAAATAACATTTATGCCTTTCTCTCTCTCCCATTTATGATTTTCAGCAAATGTTAGTGAGAGGGGTAAAGAAGAGGGAGAAAAGAGGAAGAAAAAGAGAAGGAAGAGGGAAGAAGGTTCCCCCTTGGTTTTCGGAGTTGCGCTTTACCTTTTCGTCGCTGGAATAGTGCCCGATGTCTTGAGATCTGCATTTGGAGGTAAGTAATGCCATAAACCCTTGAGATGTGATGAAACCCTTTTGTGTGTGGTCAAATCAAAGGGATAATGGAACCCTTGTGTGATTCCTTGAAGGTTTGAGGAAGGGAAATAAATATTTGGAGTTATTGAGATGACATTTTGAGTTTAGAAAGAGGATCTCAAGTTTTAAGGGTTTTTCGAGCTAAGATATGATTTCATCCCCCAAACCTTGATGATAACTTAGATCCATGGAATAATCAAGTAAATGAAGCTTAGAATGTGTGGGGAATGAAGTGGGAACAACCCCCTTGGGTTCCCAAGAGGAGGAATAGAGAAGGAAAGAAGAATAGCAAAACCCGCAGAACACTGGTGGGTAGCACCGGCTGGTCGTCAGACCTACCGGTGTGACCTCCCAGTCTCACCTAGGCTTCTTGTCCAATAGATGAGTAAAACCGACGGGTACCATGACTCACCGATATAACCCACTAGCCTTTCTTGGGCCTATTGGCGGGTAGAACCGATAGGTATCAGACCCATCAGTATAATCCACCAGTCTCGCCAAGTGCTTCTAGGCCTATCGACGGGTAGGACCGGAGGGTACCAGACCCGTCGGTACCACCCATCGGTTTCATTTGGACCTACCGATAGGTATACACCCATTTTGTGCTCTCGATAATTAAATTATTATTTTTTATGTAAATATTATGCCTACTGGCCCACATGTAATTATACTATGTATAATAATTTGGGTGTCAAGAGTATATGGGGATTTACAAGTACTTATACATGACAAGCCTTTCGCTGAAATTGCATTATTATGATCCCATGTACGTGTGGCTTGCTCTGTTGTGGTTACTGTATCAGATGATCTTGGTGGTTTTGGATTACTCGGAGAGAACCCAGTCACCGGTCCGGTTCTATGTGAACAGGGCGTAACATCCACTTTTACACATGTAATGTGTGACTGAGTAATATTAACTTAGTGATCATACATAAACATGACATCACCTCTGACTACCTCATCATTGACAGGTGGCCAAGATTTCCAATAAGGACAACCAATATGCAACATTTTTTATCATAAAGAAGAAAAACTATTACTCCCACTGGTTAAATACCCGAAAGATATTTCCCTCATTACGATGACACCTGTCCCACACCTATTAATGCCCAATGGGAAGGAGGTCTCCGTGGAAAAAGAATGATGAGTTTATGTGTCTTTATCCTTTTTTTTTCCCTAAATTCTTTCTTCTCTTGCATTATGAACATAAGAGGTACTTACAAAAAAAATATATATATATATATATATATATGTTTCTCCCCACCCTCTTTTTTTTTTATCTACAACATTAGATTAAATAGAGAAACAACCCTATATACATTTGACATTATAAATCATTGTTGAGATGAACTTCTTTATTAGTGGTAGGTAGTTAGGCAGTGGGGCTCTAGCATAAGTCTAGGAAAAGTCCTTATTACCACGACCTTCCAAATTTCTATCTTCTTAAAATATATAGTAGTAGGTTAGTAATTAGTAATAATGGTGGTCCAGGAGCTCTATTTGGCTCTAATGTGGGTCTTTGAGAGGTTGGGATGAGTAGCCACTAGAGAGGAAGGATTCTTGAGAAAATTTTCCCCAAATCCCAAGGTAGTTAATTGTGATAAGAAAACCATTCGTGGGTTGCCCGAATGGTTAGGGCTAATTGGGGATTGTGTGGATAGACGTGCGGTCCTAAGTTCGATTTCCCATATGTACATCTGCAAGTTAAGTGAAGACTGTAGCAGTTGGTTGCTGTGCTAGTCTCCTTGAGGATTAGTCGAGGTGCGCATAAGCTGGCCTGGACACCTTGATTAACAAAAATGAAAAAAAAAGAGTGATAAGAACGCATTCAGATAAGGGGTCCCATCTTATTGGTGCAGATCCAAGTTAATACATGATGGTCATTGGCAAAACTAGGACCATAACTGACCATCCCAAACCTTTAACCCCCAAATCCAAATACTATAAAATTAAGCATAGGTAGTCTGTGCTATCCACATCTTGTACTCATTTTTTGCCTTAAAAAACAAATCTCTGTTGCTTTATTTACCATAAATTCATTCATCGGTATAAAGGTTGAATGCAGTTGTTTTTTTATTTTTTTCCTTTTCTTTTCATGAACATGTAGAATGCGGTTTCACCACCGTAATTTTTGTCACATGGTATGTCAAGTGGGCTAACCCAAAACAATTGAATGGGAGCAAAGGCCATGTCTTGATAATGTATAAAATTTGTGGGTCTAATTCAATTATATGGGTTATAGTGTATTGCATGTCTTTTCCATGCATCTTCAATCATCATAAATTATCCAAAGTCTCATAATTAAGTTACTAGTTGGGGGAAACTATTTTCTAGTGTTTTTTAGAACTCTATTTGTGACTTGGTAAATTTCATTTATTTTGAAACATGACGTGTGAACATGACACATTGAGATTTATTTATCCATAAAATTTGGACACCATATGATTTGCTAGTAGCTTTGATCATATAATTGCTTTGAGCGATTGGAATCTCCTCGCGAAGAACTCCTGTGAACTAATTAAAGGTCTACATCTGTGGCTCTCAGTAGCTAAGCATCGGAACAGCATGATTTTGTAAGACTGTTTAGCATAACAATCCCCTTTGTAACATACCTAATTTTTCATTTTATTTTAACACATTAAAAATTTGAAAAAGACTTAAAACTTGACAAAGAGTAGGCAAGGGAGGGACCTACCAATCATTCAAATAAGGCAGCAATTGACCTGCCACATGGTAGATTGCATTTTTGATAATGTATTGATGTCATCCTACTGTCCTCAAGCTTTGCACTAGTTCAAGTTTTGTTCACCTTTTATTCCCCCATCCCTAAATGGCAGAGCATCTCCAATGTGGGATGATAAGTTTGGTCCTTGTTGACATGTTAATGGTAGTATTGTTTGGCTTCCAATTATTTTGGATATGTTATTATAAAAAAGATTCATTTTTTGTTTTTGTTTTTTATTTTTTTAAATAGCGTCTAACATGATTTATTTCTAGAAGAATTTATCTAACTCATGTATTAGAATAAAACTCTAAAAAATGTTTTTGCACCCAAAAAAAAAAAAAAAACTCTAAAAATTGTTTGAGAAAACTCAATTTTTGTTTCATGGATAGGAAACATTGAAAATTCATGGGATAGAGAACTATACTTTGATGGGATATTTTATTGAATAATTTATTGAAATAGTCATTGAATTTGGCATGTGGCCAATCTAAGATACTTTGTCCGTTACAAATAGCAAGATTGCTACCCGATAATAAAAGTGCCAGATAAAAACCAACCCCCATCTCTAAGCGGAATCTAGTTTCCCTTCCACTCCTAAAAAAAGAAAAAGAAAAAGAAAAAAAAAAGTCTAGTTTCCTTCTTACTTTCCTCATTCAACTATAACTCTGTCATTATTTTTTGTGTTCCAAGTTTTGAGCATATATTGTCCATATCATCATTTAGCACTCCTGAATTAATTTTCAAAATTAATAGAATCATCATCTATACATGTCAACATTAGGCCTTAAAAATTGTTTGAAGAACTTAGATTTGCATGAGACAAATAAGAGAGAAAGGAATAATATGATGGATCATATGATTGAGATAAATCACCAAATATTACTATACATGTTAGAAAAGCTATTTATGTGCTATAGTTTCTTATAATGTTCATGCAAGGAATTTTATTTATTTTTTGATTAAAAATAAAATTATAATAAAAGAATAAAAAATAATAAAAAAAATAAAATAAAAATCATAGGCATATTGTCCATTTCATCATCTATACATATTGGATTGAATTTGACTTCTCTCCTAATGTTATAGTGCTACGAAAGCCGTTTAAAAAGGTAAATTTTGTCCCAAATGATAAAAATCTTGTAAACTATGGGGGGAGAAAACCCTATACATGATAGACCATGTATAACATGGCTTCGTAATTCCTATTCATATATTGCTCATGTCTTTTTCTTTTTTTGGTGAGATGTCTTACTCATGTCTTAAAAAGCAATAAAATGGAATATATATGGATAGGCCATTTAGAATAAATCTTTATTAATTACAAGCTTAACTTATATAAGGTTGAATCCGTTTTTTGTTTTTATTGCAATATCCAACTAGAAAATGGTCACTGAGTCCACGTCCAATTAATCCAAACTTACAAAATACATTTGATTGGTTATTGCTATGCATAATAATCATCGTTCCATATGTTTTAAATCTCAAAATCATTACTGTGGGTTATCCTGGTTTGACAGTCTAACACGGCAACAATTAGAAATGTCTCTTTTGTTTCATTTTTATTTTTATTTGGTTTCTTTGATTTTTTTTTTTTTTTTTGAATTCTATGTTTTTACTAATTTTACTTGGAATCAGGACATTAAGGTTTTTTTTTTGGGCTTTTCTATCCTACAACATCCCCTATTGGGCATTGCAGGGCTAATGACCAACCACTACTCTTAGGGGGGAATATACACACTTTGCAGTTCCAGTGCCTAGCGCACTAGTAGCAGTATCAACTAGAAAAAGTGGGCACCCAAAGAGTATAACCACATGCAGGTATGTGTGTGGATATTTAAAAGCTTTATATAGCAAGAACCACCACATTAATACCCATCCGTGATTAGCCCAGATGTTTAGGGCAAATTAGGGATTGTGTGCATAGGAACACGGTCCCAGATTCGATTCGTTATCTGTGCATCTATCCTAAGGATTAAACATTTAAACCTTGAGGATTAGTCAAGTAAACTGACCCGACACCTTGGTTAAAAAAAAAAAAAAACCACCACACTATTCAGCTACATGGTCTACCTACCATGTGTAGGGTTTTCATTGAAAATAAATAGTTTTAAATTCAAGCCTAAAAATATATGACGACCCACACAGTTGCATATACAAATTCTTAGATTTTTTTTAGATACACGATATGAAGATCACAAAATCCAGGCAAACTTGTCTAAGCTAGGCCAGATTCAGGTTATCTAATGATTCCATTCATTCCCTATTGAATTTTATTATTTTATTGTTTTCATCACAACTATATCTGTAATGAGATTACAGATAATCCTACTCTGGAATAGTACTATAACGTTATCCTAAAGTGGTGATGTTTTAAGATGGACTATACTTATCTCGAGTCATGACTCATGAGTGACTCATCTTATCTTGTGTCACGGATGAGTCATGACTGATCCATTAGGAAATATGGAACGAGTTAATAGATATCCATTGTTATTACTTGGTTCTTAGTTTGACCTATTATTTACTCATGTCTTTTTTTTTTTTCCAGTAAATGTTGTTGGAATTAGTATATGTAAGAACATGAAAACACCCTCTACAGTGAGTGTGGCAGTTCGGTGAGCATCGGATGGCCGAAATAACCTTGAGGCATGTGTCCGGATGCTCTCAGATATCCGATGCTCACTGCATCACTGCATTCACCGTAGAGAATAACTGTTCATATAAAGACATGATTTACAATGAAAAGATGTAGTTTCAACCATCAAAACTTAGACAATTTAAGTAGAAAAAACTCCAATTACCAGGGGATGAGCTTCACCATTTAGAGATCGAGGGACGAATAAAAACGAAACACGAGCATCTCAATCTAATAAAGAAGATGAAGAATGATTTAAGAAAGACACTAGTGATTTAGAATATGAAAGTATGGTGAATGCTTATTCTGTAGACTCCTAGGCAAGAATAAAAATCCTCCCTTATCCATTTCATTTTTGAAATTGATTTGATTTGATTGATTATGAACTCCCCTAACAATTCGGCAACTACGATCTAAGTTGTTCATGTATTATATTTTAATTTATAGCTTCGACTTGTATAATCATTTGTTTCCTTACGCTAAGGCTTTCTTTTCATGGTGTAACTAGTAAAGCATAAGAGAAGTCTAAATAAATCTCCAAAAAGTGTTTGCTATCCTCTCATAAATTAAAGAAGATTATTAAATTCATTAACACTCCCTTTGGGTTTGAACCGCATATTGTACCGATAAAAACCCTACTGAAATCATTCTAAGCCAATACGTTAATTGAATTGAAAAGTAGGATTTTTTTTTTCTCGGAATGATATAGTGACTCTTGGCCTCCGGTTTCGATAAAAATCCTACTGAAATTCTTAAGTTTGCCTCGAATTCTTGACCAGTTTTGAAGTTTGATCTGATTCGACATATTTTGGTGGTGATTTGAATGAGAAGTTTTCTGAGATCTGTGATGGAAGCAAAGGGGTTGGGCCGATAGGCCCAAGCCCGGAGCCCAGCACTGATCTCATATGGAGGTGGTTCGATCGGATCGATTGCAACCCAATGGGTCGACCTGCGACTTGAAGTATATAATGTATTGTTGTCTTGTTGAGAAAGGACATCATATTTTGGGGGTTTTCAAGCTAGGGTTTCAGGGCGAGTTTCTTGCCGTTGTTTGGGTATAATCTCTCTTCTGCATAGTGAAACATTTTCTTCTTCCCCTGAGGACGTAGCACACCACCCTGGTGTGTGAACCTCGTTAAATCTTTGTGTCGTACGAATCTTTTGTCTATTTATTTTTGTATTTCTTTGTGTTTGATCTAACAGAAATCATTCTAAGCCAATACGCTAATGGAATTGAAAAGAAGGATTTTTTTTTCCCAGAATGATATAGTATCAGTATTGACTCTTGGCCTCTGGTATCGTACCAAAATCCTACCAAATACTAGTACTGTACCGAATTGACTCCCTTACCAAGAGTTGTGTTAGATTTCCAAACACAATCCGTATAAATGGTATAATATATTAAAGAAGGCCTTGGGAAGCAAAGTAGTTAAAACAACAGAGGCAATCGTGATATTTAGCTCTTTCCCTATTGCAACCCATTCCCCCTCTTCAACTAAATGATGAAAGCCTATATTGTGTCAAGTAGAAAAGGGTTACAATAGAAGAATTATGAACCAGCTTTTTTAAGATTTATCGAATAAGAATAACTCATTAGATGATGCCATCATTTTTATTTATTTTTATTTATAAAAAGTTCATTCAAATAAGATACGAAGGATCCAAAACAAAGGAGTGGAAGACCCCATTACTATAGCATCATTTTGATATAGAAAAGAGTGAAACATTGTCAAGAACAAGATAAAGAGCTCTTTCCTAAAGTTACTTTGAATGTTCCTTACATCTAAACAAAAAGGAGAGGTCTACAGGTAACAACTAGCAAAATCACAGTGGAATAAAGTATGCATAATAGGCTCATCAGCATTAAAACAGGAGAAGGCATAAAGGATCTCATGAGATATATCATATCTCCTAAGATAGTGTTTGAATTTTGGCGGCAAAGGTAATTTCTATAAATTGGTCATTAGGGATCACCCGAAAGCTTAAAGCCTCACTAAAATTATGTTGGGATTTTTTTTTTTGGTAACAAAAAAAGGATGTTCCATGATAGTGATTATAGTTCCCAGGGCAAGCCCACCCACAATCAGCCGACTCGAGTGATGATGGGTTGAGGGTATTTTCACCACTAGGCTAGTGGCTACCAACCTCGTTGGTAAATTATATTGGGACTTGATAATGCTAAGTGGTAAGCAGTCATAATAGAGAGGTTTCTATCATTGGGAAGACTCAAATCTAGAAATTAGATTTAAATGAAGGCTGATTGACAACAATTCCGCTCTCAAATCCGTGATTTCCAATGGAATCTTTTTTTTTTTTGTTCCATGATTTTTTAAAATAGAATCAGTACTTGGTAAACATTTGTGGAATCGATTCCGGAATAGACTTAGAACAAAATGACTATTGATATGCGATAAATAGAATCACTCCAATTTCTATATTGATTTAAAAAAAAAAAAAATGACACCATCTACAAAAATGTTATAATTTCTAACATTATTATCTACTAAATTGTTATAATGGGTATCAGTACAACCATTGGTCTTGGCCAAAATGTCTTTTTCTAGTTCTTAAAATTGTATCATTACAAGTAGGCTGACTCATTTGAAGTACATCATATATATAACAAAGCATGACATTTGAAAATATGATGACACTTCAGCATTTCAGACAAGAATGTACACAAACACAATATTATCGCCAAACTCATATGCATAAGGATTCAGATCCTCTCCAGCCGCTAAGACACCCGATACAACATCCAACGGCCATGATGATCCGCACTATGCATAGACATAAAAAATAGCCTCCGTTGCACAAACATGATAGCACTTTTATTGAGACAAAGTTTGATACAATATGAACTAAAATCCTTCATCATATGATGATTCAAGCTACTGTTGAAGAACATTTGACCTTGTAGCTAGAATACTACAAGCTTACCCTTCTAAACCCTACATAGCCCTTTATGTACAAATTTTCTATTGTAATCTATACCATAATTAATCAAATAGATGAAAAGGATGACGTAGAGAAAGATGAAACACCATGGACTCTTTTCTGTGACTGGATACCCATCTGGAGCCCATACCCAAACGGGTACAGCGGGTCATAATGTGGATCCCCAAAATTCATCGGCAGCTGGTCGACCCGACGGAACCATGTCCTTGGAAGTCTACCCTGGAAATCATAATCCCCAAATATAACATCAGCAATCCCTTTTCCTGCTTCACTCCCTGGAAGCCAAGCAGCAACCAATCCCTCCATCATGTCCACATAAGGCTCTATTACCACGGGCCGACCCGACACGATGATGACCACACATTTCACCTCTTTGCACAGAGTCTTGATAGTCTCCTCGCCGTCTAGTGCTAGCTTGAGCTCTTTGCTATCGCCTTTGAACTCTGCATATGGGAGTTCGCCGACGATCACGATTGCGTAGGAGGAATCTCGGTTCTCGTTAACAAATTGCTTGTTGGGTTTTTCTTGGAACACGACCCGGGTCTGCTTGCTAACAGCCTTCTTGATGCCTTCTAAGATTGTTGTTCCTTTGGTGGTGTTGCCTGAGATGCCCTGCCATGATATAGTCCACCCTCCACATTGGTAGCCAATGTTGTGTGCATGAGACCCAGCCACAAGGATCTTGGGTGCATCCTTGCTCAAAGGAAGCATCTTTTCCTCTCCCTTTCCGTTCTTCAACAATACCAAGCTCTTCCTCACGGCTTCTCTTGCCAATTCTCTGTGTTTCTGTGGGTCCCAAAGGATAAAATGTTCAACCAGTTTTAGTGATCAATATACCCATATTAATGAGAATGAGGTTTTTCGAATCCATTCCTCCTTTTCAAAACCTGGTGAGTTAGTGTTTTAAGGGAAAAAGAATGCATCCCAGTCGTGTGATCTCTAAACTAACACGAGTCCAATGAAGAGACACACAAAGGCATCAACATGAGTGAATTTTTGTATTTCACCGGGGTGGGGCAATCATTTCAGCCCCTTCTGTGTCTAGTTGTAGGGGTGTCGCTATTAGGGAGCATTCTTTCTCCCTTCATTTTAGTGTCTTTTTTCTTCACTAAGTGAGGAAGGACAGACTATGGTTGCTCCACAATGAGAAGAAAAAAATGACTAATATTGAAGACAACAAAAAAGTTTTAGAGTTATATTTAGAGATATAGACCAAACTTATCTAGTCTATGAATAATAAATGGTCTGATAAAAAAAAAAAATCTTAATGAGTTTCACATGATTCGAGTAAAAACATCAAATCAATAAAAGATCGAGATCAGGTCTCATCATTTCTTAAACTTGAGCAAGTCTTCTTGACTTCTACCCAAGTTTCATGTATTTTTTACTCGACTAGGATGGCTCCCTCGAGTCAGAGCTTGGTTTTCCAACTAAAGGGCAATACTGTAATTAGATTAATTCAGTTGGGTTTTTGACTAACCTCATGTCCAACCATGGGATGGAGAGACCGATCCGCCATGGGCCGATCGAAAAGCCCAGCAATGAACTTCACCCTTAGGATTCGCCTCACAGCATCGTCAATCCTGCTGATCGGAATCTCGCCGGACGATACAAGCTCCGTCATGTCTGTGAGATATCGCTGGTAATCGTAAGCGATCATGACCATATCGATTCCAGCGTTGATGGCTGCCTTTAGGCTTTCTTTGTAGTGTGAACCGGGTGGATCGGTCATTCGGTCAATTGCTTCCCAGTCTGATATGATCATACCCTGCCCCGCCCCATGTAGCAAACACATACAAAGTCAGCACTAAGTTAAGGGTAGAAATGTCAATTCAAAGATGTATGATATTTTTGTGTTACCTGGAAGGACATCTTTTGTTTTAGAATGCGAGTAAGGAGGAAAGGGTTGCCGTGCATCTTGACGCCGTTCCAACTAGAGTAAGAAGCCATGATAGTTGAAACCCCCATGGCGATTGCATCAATATAAGGCATCATGTGGATGCCATACAGGTCGTCATATGTGGTTACCGTGTTGTACTCGTCGACCCCTCCTTGGGTCCCACCATCGCCTGTGTAGTGTTTTGCACATGCCATGACGTTCTTTCCCCTGTGATGTACCCATTTAATAACGATCGTCATAATTTAGAATCTCCACCGTTCAATAAACTGACTAGAGGCAAGGGTTTTTAGGAATGGGTCGGTGTCTCTCCCTTTCTTTCTTTCTCATGTTAAAAAGACATCTTTACCCTTTATATGTGGGAGGAGAAATATAAACATTGAGAGTATTGGCATCATGGATTTAGGAATCAATATTGATATCAGATCTTGCATATTGGTCATTTTCACTTTTACATTTAAAAAAAAAAATTATATTTTCTTACTATTTTACCCCTAAAATGATATGGGTAATCAATTCAGATCTGTCGAATATTGGTATCGATCTCAACCAATACTGATGGAATACAATCAATATGATCCATACAATACGGATACTTAAAACCAAGATGCAACCATAGGCCATGATCGGAGAGCCATTTTTGATAAGACATTGTCAAGGTGTATATGACTTATGAGGGTAAAATGTCCAATGAAAAAACCTTTCATTGACTGATTTGATTTTGAAAATTGATTGAGATGAAAAGGGTGAAAAGGGGAATACCCAGAAGCGACGAAGGGGTAACCGAGGGTATGATTGTCAGTAGGGTAGCCTTGTAGGCCTAGTATGATCTTGGACATGCTCCTCACGATCTGCGTATCTTCACTGTAACTCTCATAGCACCGACCCCACCGTGGATCCCTACACACCTGTAGTGCCACATAGACAAAACCATAAGAATTTTCTAAAAATTAATCAATGAAAGAGCATATGAATTTATCACATGAAATGATATCGTTTCCTTCACCTAATTGGTATGCTCTTCTATGTCCTTCACTCTAAGGACTTTCTTCCTTTTTTTCTCTTAAATATAAACATATGAATTTTTACTAGAAAGGGCAACAAAGAATAAATGACCCACAAGCTAGTGGTGTGTTTATTTCTCTCTCTTAAATTAATCCAATCAGTTAAGCTTTTCCAAGATAAAAGATCTTAACGACTATTTTCGATCATTGAGCATTTGCATTTTTTACACATATACCTTAGGTGCCAAGATTTGTTACATTTATTGTCATTTAAAAGATGAAGATGAAAGAAAAGTATATATGAAAGTAAAAAGGACAGATGTGAAAAAAATTTCGTTTGCTGCTACCTGAGGTTGCAGCGCAATCCCTCAATAATAGCTAAGGGAATAGAATCCTAACCTCAGGACAGGTTTAAAAATACCCATCTAAAGTGATTTTTTTTCACCCCTATCCTTGAGATTTCATTCCTTTAGAATCAGGCGTTGCAGCCAAGTGGAGTTTCATTTTATAATGTACAGGTACTCGTAGAGGATTTATCCTCTTTCCCATGTGTAGCTTCAGTGCTCGGTTCTATTGACAGATTTCGCGCTTACCCTAGAGTCTAGAGAGAGATCCCATGTATAGCTTCACTTCTCAGTTCTATTGGCAGATTTCGCACTTAGCCTAGAGTATAGAGAGAGATCCCATGTGTAGCTTCACTGCTCACTTCTAATGACAGATTGAGAGAGAGAGAGAGAGAGAGAGAGAGAGAGAGAGATTGCTTACAGCAACACAAGGAGCAAAAGCGTACTGTGCACCGGTGCCCTGAACCTCCAAAGCAGTGGCTCTTCCGATCTCCACCATTAAATCCTCATCCCTTCATTAGAACAAAACAAGAAAATTGAGAAAATAAGAAAATAGTCACCAAAAATCTTATAGCAATCTATCATCAATGATCTCAAAAAGAAAGAAGAAGATGAGAAACCTTGCAGCTCCAAGGCCGACGTTATGAGGAAAAACTGTGGCACCGACGATGTTATTATGACCATGAACTGCGTCAGTACCATATATTATAGGAATCCCAAGCCTTGCTGACATCGCAGAGTTCTGGAACCCATCGATCAAGTCTGCCCACATAGCTGGGGTCGCGTTTGGTGGTAGAAGCGGAGGACCGTTCTCTAGTACACCGTGCAACACACTCCCTGAAAGAATCAAAAAAATCCTCCTTAATCATATCAAATATTTTTCGAAATTGATGTGTGATCATTCTCTCATACGACTGATATGGGATCTTAACATAAAATAATAATTAAAAAAAAATAAACTTGAGAGAGGGAGAGGGGATAAACCGATGGAATGATCTATAAGAACGTCAGAAGAGGCGACGGAGCGATCGATTTGGGCCATTTGGCCGATCTTTTCTTGAGTTGTCATCTGAGAGAGGAGATCTGAGATTCGGTATTCGATCGGGAGTCTTGGATCCTTGTAACGAGCTTGAGCTGTCTGTGCTGAAACAGAAGGGAAGATGAAAAGAAAGAGAAAGGAATAGAACAGGAAAGAAGAAGAACAATGGCTTCTTTGGATTTTTGTGTTCTTCATATTTTCTTAGACTTCTGGGTGAATGAAGATTAGTAACTGGATGTGGAGTTCAGATTCTGAAACCCCCTCTATTTATAGATTTTGATGAATCGGTTTCGTGAGAGTTCAACTTCAGATGTTTGAATATTAATGTGTACGTCCCTTGTAATAAAAGAGAATGGGGAGCAAGTTGTATGCTCATTGACCACGACTCCACGAGAGATCTCCATTTTGTCTTGTTAGTTCATGTGGTTATGTTTGATATGTTAAAAAAATAAATATTTGGCATGTAGGAAATAGATATACGAGGGAAAAAGAAGAAAAGAAAAAAGATAAAATGGAAATTCCACCATGAGATAAGAAAAAGGTCTGAGAGGTACCCAACGGTAAAGAAATGATCATGGTTATATGTCATTTTCATCTTCTTTTTTCAGATTTCTTTTCCTTAAAGAGATCGATGCTTAGGTGATCAGTTTACCTAAAAATAAAAAGGGCTTAGGTGATCATGTGTTTAGTCTGATGTTAAATTAAGAAGCACTTTTGAGTATTCACAGATATTACAAAATATTTCAATAGCGGATCAGGTCATGAGAATGACACTGAGCCACACAGATAGAATCCACTCGAGTAGAAATGCTATGGTGGATTTCATCTCTGTAGATCTGATGGTATGAGAACCTGAACCTGAACCTGAACCTAAACCCGAACCTAAACCTTATCCACATTCAAATATTTCAAGGGAGAAAGGATTCTTGAGCTGATGGGTTCGTACTCCAGATCAATTGGGTATACGTTGGTTAGCTGACTCGTGTTGAAACAAAAATCGGCAACCATTTTTTGAAGTTGCATTTCTTCAATTTTTAAGGGCAAGTGTCTTCTGTCCAAGAGCAACTTGTGTGCCCACCCACTCAGGAGGGGCATGGTGATCATTGCACAACCCACTATGTCTATCTCTCAGAAAAAAAAAAAACTTTGCCCCATTTTTTAAATATAGGTAAAATATAGGACCCACATTGTCTTCCTCAACTTGTCTCTCCTCACCTCCTTCCCCACAACCTCTTTTTTTTGCACCCTTTTCTTACAACTCCGCCCCCACCTTGCCTGCCGACACAACTCCATCTCTCCCAACTCCACCAACATTTTTATCACTGACATGTCAATTGGGCGAACTTAAACTATTGATTGGGAACCAAGGAACTTGTCTAGGTAATTTATAAACTTTTGGCTCTAATTCAATTGTATGGCCTATATTGTATTGCATATTTTTTCATTTTTTTCCAGTAGTCTTGAATTATTCAAAGTTCCATAATCAAGTTTCCTAGTTGGGGAATACCTTCAATAGTCAACGATTTTCAGAACTCTATTTTGTCAATTGAAAATTCTATTTATGTTGAAACTTGGCATGTGCGCATAGACATTGAGTATATCTATCTACAAAATTTGGGCCTCTTATGACCTCTGTCATGGTAAACGTTTTTAGACTGTTAAAGAAGAACATCTCCAATTTTCATTTCATTTTAACATAATGAAGAGCCATGAAATGCCCGTCCCAAACTTGTTCTGGCAGTTTGGAATGTATTGTTAGAGCATGCTTAATGACTTTGGTCACTTGATTGACCCCCTCACCGCATTTAGTGCTTGGCATGCAAACCCTCCACCTAGTGGCCTATGGACCCTCATTAGGTTGAGCCAAAAATAAAAAAATAAAAAAATAGGAGAGTCAAATATGGCTCCAGACCAACACTTATGTACACTTGCAGTAATGAGTGAAAAAATGGATGGAGCGAATGCATGTCTGCCTTTTTATATATGTTTTTTGTGATAACTAACTCTGGTGTATGACAGTCGATACCTTATTATAGTCTGTCACTATAAGTCTATGGCTGAATTGTAGTGGTACTCAGATTGATAATCGACATTTATTATAACTAGTCATAATACATTAATTTTTTTTGTTGGATCCTCGCACTCGTTCTTATTTGGAATCTCCATGTAACTGACCCCATTAAGTTGGTTTACGAGTCACGTTGTCGTTTCACCATATTGATACTTCTACTAGTATTCCCATTGACCCTTATGTTAGTTTATGAGCCGCGTTGACTGATTATTTCCTTATACATCGTTGACATATGTGTTTTCTATATAAATGTTGTCATCAAATTCTAAGGTGTTTGATTTTCAACTAAAATCTTGCTTCATTTATTTATAAGAATAAGATGGACCATACTTATCTCGAGTCATGACTCACGAGTGAGTCATCTAATCTTGTGTCACAGATGGGTCATGACTGATCTAGAGGAAAAATGGAAAGAGGTAATACATCTCCTCACGTTTCATATATAATCTATTCTAATATAAATTGATTCACCAAAAAAAATAAAATCTAATATAAATTGCACGTTTTGGTTTGATCTTGGTCTTGATAGTCTTGGGTTATAATTTGATCTATTATTTACTCGGGTTGTCTTTTTCTCAATAAATCATGTTGGAATTGGTTTACCTGCATAAGATTGGATCAAATAAAAATTTGAACTTATATTATTCTCTCTATTGTTTATAGCTTTTTTTGGGTTAATCTCTATGTAAACATACATGAGCATATTTTTTCTGTCTAATTATGCTCCTCACTTTATGACATGGATTAAATAAGACAAAAAACAATTTGGTGAAATAATTTTTTCATACTTTTTCTATGTTATTTCATCGTTGCACGGAATTTATGTAGTCGATTCCATTTAGTTTGGATAAGACTGAATTGTTGGTGTTATGTCAATAGATTTTAATTTAAATTTAAAATATGAAAATTTATATATTATGATAATTTCACTTTGCATTATGTTTTTATTAATTGATGATGCCATGAATGCATTAAGATTCATTTTCTTTTTCTACGTATCATCTCTCTCCTTCATCAATGTGTCATAATTATATTAAAATTATTTTTTATGTGTGACATCATTTTTTATTTTTTCATTCTTTACGTAGCATTCTATAAAATTATGGGAGACGGTTATTGAAACCAACCATAGATAAAAAACTATTACCATGGATAACCAATTTAGTTTTATGCCAAGAAGATCCATAACATATTCTATTTTACCTATTTAGTAGACTCGTGGAGAGATTTAGTGATTGTAAGAACTAAGAAATATTTTTAATGCGATCTTTATTGACCTTAAAAAAGCTTATAACAATTCCTAAAGAGTTAATATGGCAAGTACTTTCTACCAAAAAAAAATAAAAATCTGGCAAGTACTGGAGAAGAGCAATGCTACAAGTAAATAGGTAGATATAGTTAAAAATATGTATAATGGGATGGTAACTAATGCAAAAACTATGGGGATGAGTCATGGTAGTGAATTCCAATAACAATTTACATCAAGAATAAACTTTAAGCTTTAATTCGTTTGCATTTATCATGAATGAATTAACGAGAGACATTCAAAATGAGATTCCTTGTTGTATGTTTTTTGTTGATAATATTATTTTGATGGAAAAGACAAAAGTAGGGATTAAAGCCGAGTTGGAGTTATGGTGATTAATCTTGGAGTCAAAAGATTTTAAGATAATAAGGTGGTGAAAATTGATGAGAGAGAGATATTCCGCAAAGCAGTTATTTTAGATATTTAGGATCAATCATAAACTAAAGAAGGAGATATAAACGATGATATTTCACAAAGAATTAAAATATGATGGATGAACTAAAGAGAAACGTCTAGAGTGTTGTGTGATCAATGTATTCTTTTAAAACTTAAAGAAACATTTTATAAGACAGTCATATGACCATCTATGATTATGATATATGGTGTAGAGTGTTGAGTTGTTAAAAAAGATCATATAGATAAAACTCAGTGTAATACAGATGAGTATATTGAGATGGATGAGTAGCAAACTAGGAAGGATAAATTAAAGAATGACCATATTAGAGTTGATTTTGGAGTAACTTTAATATATGATAAATTACGAAAAAATTCATTCGAGATGGTAAGAAGGATGAGTGGTTTGGTTCAGATTAAAACAATTAAAAGAGCCAAAGGTAGACCTAAAATGACATTGGGAGAAGTTATGAAAAAAGACATGCAACTTAGGCCTAGTTCAAGTATGGCCTCAAGTAGAGCTGATTGGAGGGCAAAGATCCATGTAGCCGGCCCCAATTAGTTGGGATCAGGCTGAATTGTCGTGTTTAGGGCATATATTGTGCATTGCTAGAGTTTTGTGGGCAAAAGGGTGTTAAAGCAAACACCAACAAACATGAAAATAAACAAAAACAGATCCGCACAACGCAAAGATTTAACACACATTGATGTGGTGTGCTATGTCCTTTGGTGAATAAGAAGTTTCACTATGTAGAAGAGATATTACACCTAAGCAGCAGTGAGAAAACTTGTTCTGAAACCTTAGCTCAAAAACTCCTCAAATAACAATGACTTGCTCAACAAGACGATAGTATATTATATACTCCTCTAAGTTGTGGGTCGATCCATCTGATCATAGTTGATGGGTTCGAACATTACTGTGGAGGCTACGCAGGTCATTCTTCAAAATGGGTCAAGAATTCTAGACAAACTTAACAAGGGGCATTATTGTAATATTCACAATTTTGTTAAATCAAATGTTACTTTCTTTACTATATTATCTATTTGTATAATGCCAACTTAGTGCTTTGAATGCATGTTTAGGATTGTATACTATTGCACTATGCCAACTTTACCTTAATTGTGTACTGCATCATATTGCTAAGTCAATTTATTAATAAGTGAAAGAACCTTATCCTGTTGGTGCAAGAAAGACCAGCACGAGACTAATGAGAAGGCACCTGCTAATATCTTCGACACCCTGGGCATAAAGGACAGCAACATCTTTTTCACGTCCTATCTCTAGGCATTTCATAAGCTAGCAAGACAAGAGTTCTTTTTCCCTCATTTTATTTTCCTAACTCATGATTTGCTTAAATATTATGGATAGCAATATTATTTTTAAAATAATTAATATTTAATAAAATACCAAATGATTATAGAAGACTTCAACTGGGTAGACCAAGGTGCATAACATCATCCTTGATCTGCAAACGTACAAGAATCGATCTCTCGACTGGACTAACACATCTCTCTGGAGTCAATGTTCTGACACTTACCTATCTAGAATTGTGGGAGAGCGGATCAATTCCTTGTACGGGACTTATCCGCACAGATGAAATCCACTCAACAATCAACTTTGTGATGTATTCGATTTGTATGGATCAACCCATACGAGAATGGTTCTCGAAATTTTGTACAATATCTGACTTCACCAGATATATAGATTTTATTAGACCATAAAAGACTGCCATTTTAAGTGAAGCATCACCGCAACCATTTCCTCTATTAGTTGTTCCCTCTCATATACGTATGGAAAAGGTTGACTATGGTGCCGGTATACTGTAAGCTAGCAACCATTGTGCCCATCTCTTTCTTTCAATTTTTTAAATTACTCCCATATAATGCTGTCCACTATTTTACCGTATATCGGCAGCATACCTATGCTTCTCCCTAGATAAAAATATTATTTAGCTATCCGAACATGAATATGGGATTTCAGACATCAAGAGCGCTGTAAATTAAAAGGTTAACATAAATAAATAATATTTTTATCTGACATATAGTTGAAGGATCAGGGACATAGGTTCATAACTCCAAAAATACAATATTAATAATAATAAATAAATAAAAAGGCCAAGTAACAGGAGATATGTAGTTACAGCATCACAAATCAAACAGACGAGGAAGAAGAAATGTCATTACCACTTCTTAGCAATGAAGTATTCATTTGAAGGCCAAAACCAAAAGGATACAATGGATCATAATGTGGATCCCCAAAATTCATTGGCAGCTGGTCAACCCGACGGAACCACGTCCTTGAAAGCTTACCATGAAAATCAAAGTCCCCAAATATAACATCTGCAATTCCATTTCCAGCTTCACTTCCAGGAAGCCAAGCTGCTACTAATGCATCCATCATGTCCACATAAGGTTCTATCACTACCGGCCGGCCAGATACAATGATGACTAGGCATTTTAACTTGCTGCATACAGTCTTGATCGTCTCTTCCCCATCAAGTGCCAGCCTTAGGTCCTTGCTGTCTCCAAGGAATTCTGCATAAGGAAGCTCACCTACAACTACAATTGCATATGAGAAATCACTGTTCTCTGAAAGGAATTTCTCATCAGGACTTTCTTCAAACACCACCTGGGTTTCCTTGCTGACTGCCTTCTTGATCCCTTCTAGGATTGTTGTTCCTGTGTCAGTTATTATGGGAAATTTAGTACATCTTAGCAACATGAGTGTTTCTTATGCTTCCCAACCAACCCAACCCCCACAAAAAACAAAAAGAAAAGGTTCTCACAAGCCCTCATAATTTTGTTATTACCAGAATTCAATGGGCATGTTATCCATGTCTCTATCTAGTCATATAAGTTCAACTTTGGTCCAATCTGACTTTCCCATTTGCCATTATAGTGTGGCTTTGGCAGTATTTCAAAAATGTGAAATTTTGTTTGGAGGTAGTTTGCATAACAAAGACCAATGGAAAAATAACGGGGAAAGCTTATATGTGAAGGGTCATACAGTTTAGAAAGGCCATGAATGTGGGCACATTGCTTACCTGAGGAATTCTACATCTACCCAATGGTCAAAATGCCAATCAAGTTGTCCATGTACAGGTAAATAGCTAGCATGTAAGCAAAGTTAAAATATAAAGAAACTGAGATGAGGTTTCAGCATTACCTTCGGTGGTGTTCCCTGAATCCCCTTGCCATGTTATAGTCCAACCCCCACATTGGTAGCCAATATTGTGGGCATGAGACCCAGCCACCAGAATCTTTGGGGCATTCTTGCTCAAGGGAAGCATCTTCTCCTCTCCCTTCCCATTCTTCAGCAACACCAGGCTCTTTCTTACTGCTTCCCCAGCCAGTTCTTTATGTTCCTGAGAATCCTCACATTTCCATATAACATAAGTGCTCTAGCCAATGAATTTTCTCATACACAT
>NC_056570.1:6161860-6164182 GCF_013358625.1 Macadamia integrifolia
GTGCCCACATACAGCAACATTGGGTGCACCCACTCAAGAGGGGCATGGTGATCATTGCACAATCCACTATGTCTATCTCTCAGAAAAAAAAAAAAAAAAAAAAAAGGGGGGGGGTGGGGTTGTGGTGGCGTGGTTTCTCCAGTATGAATTAAGTAGTTGTACAAACCTTGTGGGCAAACATGCCAAGGAGGGACCTATCTGCCATGGGCTTCTCAAAAAGACCCAATATAAACTTCACTCTTAGAATCCTTGTCACGGCATCGTCAATCCTGCTGACTGGAATCTGACCTGATGATATGAGATAGTTCATAGCTGTAAAAAACCTCTCATACTTGAATGGAATCATGATCATGTCAAGCCCAGCATTGATTACGTCCTTCAAACAATCTGTGTGGTTCAAACCAGGAGGATTTGTTATCCTATCTACGCCTGCCCAGTCCGATATAAGCATACCCTGTGCCCAACAAATAATCCAAAGAGTCAAAACCAGAGTCTTGGGTTTAGCTTTTAAAAATTGTGTCTGGGTACCTGGAAGGACATCTCTTGTTTGAGGATTTCAGTGAGGAGGAAGCGGTGAGTATGCATCTTGACACCATTCCAGCTGGAGAAAGAGACCATCACTGATGATACACCCATGGCCATGGCGTCTATGTAAGGCAGCATATGAATGCGGGAGAGGTCCTCGTAGGTGGCCACAGTGTTGTGTTCGTCCACCCCTTCTTCAGTCCCTCCATCCCCGACATAGTGCTTTGCACACGCCATTACATACCTTCCCCTGCCATCCCCATTAATGAATTTATATTGTCATCCATTGCAAGGCTCACAGTATGTACCACCAACCTTGAACATCAGGCTTTGTTTAACCACAAGTCCATGATATGGCAAGCCAGAATAAGAAATGTAACCTGAGCTAGGGCGGCCTATCTGAGCCCTAACTAGACCAGCCCTGAAACTGGGCAGAAGTCCTTGATCAATCCTGGCTGGAAACCAGCAACTATGGGCTGAAGCTGAACTGTGGCTTATCTTGGACATGGGCTACAGGCTACCTCATCTACATATAGTAGGTCCACTATTCCATACTATTTACCAAAAATGCTAATCTCACAGTGATCAGTGATGTCATAGTCAAATTAAATGAAGATGATTTTCTTTTATTCTCCTCAATTTACAAGCCTTCCAGTGACTGGGTTCCCAAGTGCAGCATTCAATAGGATGGTCAGCCGGCCTGACAGTCATTGCTATCAGGTGAGCAAGCCCTTTCTTGGATAGGTTAGGGGAAGGAGAAATCATTTGGTCTTCTTCAAAATAGATGAAAGAAATGTTAACGCAATTGCAAATGGAGTTAGAAACACGGTAATATTCGTGCACATACTAAATATGTGAACAATATGCGTTGTCTTCTGTATTTTTAAACATTCAAAACACTTCATGTATCTAGTTTATTCCTCAATCTTATTATTTATGAACGTTACAATGTTTTTCTGTATTATTTGGAATTTCTCAATATTTTTATTGAAAATGTAATAAATTACACAACATAGAATATAAAAAAAATATAGCAATCATAATAAATTTTAACCTAACATAGGTACACCGCATTTTCATGATTGATTTTAGCAACAATAGTTGGAAATGTGTAATGCAAAGAAATTACCCTTTAGCAACAAAGGGATAGCCCTTGGTGTGATTTGTAGGAGGGAATCCCTGGAGTCCTAGTATGATTTTGGCCATGCTTCTCACGGTATCTGGGTCCTCGCTGAAACTCTCATAACATCGACCCCACCTTGGATCCCTACAAACCTGAAGTAAGAAAGTACCTCATATTACTAATTGCACACAAATCACAATATTATTTTTTCTCTTCTTTGTTTTCCCCCTTTTCTCGTTTTCAACATCTAAGCAAATCATATAGTATTGTTCAAATTAATCATGGGGTGTTGGTGGGTTAATCATACATTTATATAGGTTCCAACCGCTTGGCCAAATCACAATGGGGATGGCCAAACTGGATTTGACTTAGCCCCATTGTCATCTGTTTGTGGGTTTGCACAATGAGCTATGCCCTTGGGCACTTCTATTTGTGGTAGTAGTAGTACCATGGGAAGTTTCAACCTAACTGCATGTCATGTTTCACAATAAACAAGTCAATCTCTATCAAAATCTAGACAATTAAGAAAAGATTTTTTAACACCATATTAATGGATTAATTTGAAATTTAATAGATGAACAATCCATGTGAGAATTAAAATTTTCATACCAGTCGTCATTGCCTTGAGGGCTGAAAATTCAAAGGATTTTGTGGGGGGGGGAGGGGGGGGGGGG
>NC_056570.1:6166530-6183466 GCF_013358625.1 Macadamia integrifolia
GATTTCAGCTCTTTCAAAAGCGGAACCTCCAGATCTTTTGCCGAAATCAGTTCTGTTCTCTCACGGTGCTATCGACTGGACTATCCAAAGAAACGAAATACATGGATCCGTTGGAAAGAATTACAAAAACGATATAAATAAATGATTCCAAACGGGAAGCGAACAAATTCCCAATCAAATTTGAAGCGTTGAAAACGATATTGACATCATCTGTAGAATTTTCCCACGAAATTAGAGGGTCAAGATGTAAAAAAAAAAAAAAAAAAAAAAAAAAATCCAAATCGAAAACAGAAAACAGGGTCTCCAACCTAAATTGTCGAAATCTGAGGGAGATTATACGAATAGAAATGAAAAAGAAAGGAAAAAAAAACTAAAAGCAGAAGTAATCTTCGAACATAAATCCAATCGATAAAACAAAATGTAGAAATGGAATAATCAGTTAGAATTAGATGAATATACCAAACGAAGGTGCCATCAGGTTGAGATCAGACAAGTTGATTCGATTTGGATCGCGAAGCGCAGATAATGTCTTTATCGGGGAGGAAACTACCGTCGGGTTACGACGGCTAACGGGGTTGGGAAGGGAATAGAGAGAATTGATGGGAAGAAGGCAAGATCGGCCTTTAAAGTATAAAATTATCCATCTGCGAGGTGAGATGAAGAACAACAAGCTTCTCTTTCGTGCTAAGTCCCTCTTGGATTTCCTCCCTTAGGTGTGAATCTTCTTCTTTGATCTTCAAAATTTGATGATGAACGATTCCAATGTTCTTCGTCCAGTACTCCAATTTTTCATCCGATTTAGGGGACTTGTATAGAGTAGTCTCCACTGAACAGTCTCTTTCTCGATCGTCCTCTTGTTGCTTTGTAGTAGCAGACCCCTTTCTCGAAATCCCTCTTGCAGAAGAACTAAGTTGAAGAAGAAGGGCTGGGTTGAAGAAGAACCTTCTTCTGATTGTTTTAATGGAAGGGTGTATTAGTAAGTTTACCTCAATATAAGGGTATTTTCGCCATTAAGATACATCATATAAGGTGACATCATCAATCATGGGTATTCCTTTTTCCACTAAAGGGTAATAAGGTCTTTTGCTATCTAAAACTAACAGCATACTCACACACTGTCAATGTTAGGGGACGGGATATAAATCACTCAAATCCTTGGATCCATATGTAATTTTAATAAACTACAAGGGAGAAGATGTAATTTTCCCTAAATTATATTGATCTAAAGATTTTTTTCTTGGCAGAAATATTGATTTGAAGATTTCTTTTTGTGGTAGGAATGTTTGATTTGAAGATAAACTATATGGTAGTGGTGTCATTCGGTCGGTTTGGTTTGGTTTTGATCCGGGTTGATCAGGGTATAGTGAAATCAAAATGAAACCATAAGGAAATTTTGGTTTTCAGTCAGTTCCTTGTATCGATTTGTAATGAAATTGGTTTCGGTCCAATTTTAGTTTTTTCCATACAAATTTATAAAAAAGTAAGCAAATTTTTTTTTTAATGAGTTTTAGGCTGTTTCAATTTCTTATTAGCTTGATTTTAGTTTGGGTTTGAATCGAATTTAATTTGGTTTTGAATTAATCCTATTTCCTATGTGGTTCCATCCGGTTTTGGGGTTGTAATACCCTAAATCAAAACCAGCTCAATAAGAGTTTGGTTTGGTTCAGTTCAAATGATTTCGCTTTGATTTGATTGATTTTATCGGTTTAAGTCTGGTTTGACTTTTTTCTATGCATTTTTTATTAAAAAATTAAACAATTATTTATTATTATTATTTTTTAAATAAATTTAGGCTGTTTCAGTTTACTATTGTTTTCATTTTGGTCCGAGTTTGAATTGATTTTGATTTGACTTTGAGTTAGTTTGGTTTCCCATGTGGCTCCTTCCAATTTTGGGGTCGTAACACCCCAAATCAAAACCAGCTTCATAAGACTTTGGTTTGATTCACACACCTAAGGTGGGCTATAGACTAGCGCAGGTATCATAGCAACAAGTCCTATTCCCACTTAGTGCACTTTAATTAATTAATTTTTTTCTTTTTTCAAATGCCTATAGCTTATGAAAAACGAATACCACGGGAACACTAGACTAACACACGGGGCCAGTTGAAGGATGTGCAAAAACATCTTAAGAGCACGGGTGGGGGTTAATATGGTCTTTTAAACTTATCTGTGTCAAAATATAAGCAGTAAAGTGATAGGATTCTTTCTCCCTAACTTCTTTCTTATTCAACAAGTATCATAATTTGTAGGAAAAATGTTTATATAAATCATGATTGCTATTGTAGGTTCATTAACATAATTTTCTACACAACTGAAAAGATTGACATACAAGAATCGAAAAGCGAAAGATATCATGTTGGGATTCCATAACATCCCAAGATCATGTACCACACTTTAATTTCTTAATATAATTATGAATGTGGCTACTTTAATATTCTTTTATTCGGGAAAGTGATTTCTGTAGGGGGATTGTGGCTCCTGCGTCTGCACATATAGGGTAAAATCATTAGTTTTTTTTTTTCTTAACGAAACTGTCCGGGAAAATCACCAGTTCATCCTACTCTTATGAAGTGAAAAATGACGCTTCTGTTAATACTTCCTCATGCGAAGAAGGCTAATCCAGTGATGAAGTATGGCCACTTTGGTGTTGATTCCAATGACGTAGAACTTTGGTGAGGTTGAAGAGCTTTTGTTGGAGGATATGAGATGGAGATCTGGAGGCTTGAATGGTCCAAGCCTGAGCGACGAGATCATGGAAGGAACCCATTGGCCCTTGAGCATTTGCAGGAGCCACTCTCTCCCACAGGAAATACCTCCCCCTTCCAAAATTATTTGGGTTGGATATACCTAGGCTATGATTGAGCCCAATTATGTTTACCTTGCATTTGCGAGAACGGGCCCAAATAACAAAACCATAAGTTTGCTGAGTAGTTGAAAAGCTCTGAAGTCCAGGCCCCAAGGCCAGCATTAGCCAAGAATTGACAAAAAGAGAAGTTCAAGCCAGCCTAAGCCCAAGAAGAACCCACTTCACCCAATACAGGGATGGTATCTAGGGCCAGACGAGGATTGTGCTTCGCCTTAGCCTCAGAATGTCCCTTCGGCTACTCCATCCATAAAAACACTAAAAGTTCAGCCAAAAAAGAGATTTGGGACAAAGTGACCAAGAGAGAACCAAGAGACCCTCTCTTGATGGACACACAATGTCTTCAAGAACAAGTTAGTTGCACACCTTTCACCCATTGCTAGAAGATTTTAGTCAAACCCATAACCTGTTTAATCTGGGTTAGGCTACTGACCAGAAAACATATGCTGGGCCATTAAATAAGCAGAAAAGGCCCAAATCCTTTTTTGGACTGCCCATCCTTTTTGAAAAGAAAAGAAAATTATAATCAAAACTAAAATAAAAAACTTTTGTAAGAAAATTATAATCAAATCTTTCATCTGCTTGAAAGATAAAAAAAGAAAAAAGAAAAAAGAAAAGGGAGTGAAATTATAATCAAAACTAAAATAGAAACTTTTGTAATTTCATAATATGACTGTCTGAATAACTCTAAATCACTCAAAATCTGGTAAGAAAATTTTACTTTTCAATTAAATCCCTTGGGAGTTGCTTAGGATCACCTTTCCCTACCACTTTTGACTGTGAAGCTCTAAGCTGCTGCTGCAAGAAAGTTATGCTTCCTGTTTCTTTTCTTTGTTTATAAAGAAACCTCTATGCCCGAAAAAGGAAAACATAGAAAAGAGCATTATACAACACCAAAGCCAAAACAGCAAGCCTAGGGGTCCCCAAACAAAAGGGTGATAAATCAAAAGGCCATGAGGAAAAGACGATATCAAAGGATATATCAAAAATAGGGGAGGGGAAGAAACAACCATGAAAAGGATGAGACATCAAGAAGCCGGGGTGGGGAGAAAAAGATGGAAGGTCTAATATGTGGCCAAATGCCTATTTCTTAAAGTATCAAGGCACATAAGACAAAATGGGGAGAAGTCCGTTTCTGAAATTGAAAGTAAAGGCTTTCCAAAATCTACTCTATAGTACGCAATGGAGGGAAATATAGAGAGACTAAAATGTAATTATTTCTATCACGTAAAAGGGTTTTCAGTTGTGCCCAACCTAGGGTGTAAGTAATTAATTTACTTAAACAAAAATGCACTCATTAAAATTGTATTTACTAAATTTGAGTCAGAACTCGTATCAAGTAACCCAAGTAAAATCACCCAATAAGATCCCACCACTTGGCATGTTAATTTGTTAGTTCTTTAGTAGATACGTGTTTTTGCTTTTATAAATAGGTAGCTTGGGGACTTGAGGAGTGAATCTAAAACATTTTTTTCCTTCTTGGGAATACCCTAATGCATGTGATTATGATTTGGAATAATCCCCGCCAATATCTCATACTGTGGATATCTATTCAAATGTTTTCAATTGGAAACAATGAGTTCTTTTACTTAACCATTATTGCTTTATTCACAAGGGAGAAAAAGAGAACATTACAGAACAGCTAGTTTACAACGCCTAATGAAAAGACAATCCACTTGGGGAATCAATTCTCACAATAATGTCATCATCACCACCTGATTCATCACTAGAATCATCAACTGAATGACCTTTTCTAGTTCTTCTACTTGGAATTTGGGTACTAGGGTTTGGCACTCTAAACTCTTTTGCTTTCAAGCTCTTGCTGACAGTAGTAGCTCCTTCTGATCTAGCAGAAACTAGTCGGCGACTGAGTACTCCAGTCGAAGGGACTCTTGGATATGAAATGCTATGTGATGGCTTCATTTGAGAGGTCTTTGGGAAGCTTCTAGTCCGCCTTCGTGTCTCCCCCAGCTATAACATTCAAACAACCAAACAGCAAGTTCAGTAGACAACAAATGAATGCAAACTAAAGGTTCATTGACAAGTAAACATACCATGCTCCCATAAATGCTAAGCTGCATTGCTCTTGCAGACAGATTATGTTGCTCCTGATCAGCTCCATCAGAGTGCTGTAGGTGTTTTGGCTTGTAGAAATTTTCGGGCCAACTCATTAGATGACCATGCTCTCTACTAGGGTATCTTTGGGTGTCGACTGAATGCGGGACCAGTGAAGCTGGCCTTTTCAGAAGCCCAGTCTCAGCCTCAAATGCTGCAATATCGAAAAGGATTACCCTTGCACTTGACTCAACCTGATACCAGGATCCTTGGTGACAGAAATTTGTTGCATTTGCACCTGGGCCAACTGATAATAATAAGATAATGCAACTTACACTTTGGACATCACCCTTCACAGGAGATGATTCAAAACCTCCCGGATTAGATCACATGATGCATTAGGTTAGTCTAAGAAGTTAATCAAAACCCATAGAAAGATGAGCAAGAACAATGTTTAGAAAGGGGAACAAGGAAGCAAAAACAAGATCATAATATCTTCCGAATAACCTGTTAAAATTGTGTTTTTTCTGATTAAAAGCATCATGTTTTATAAGAGAAGACTTTGTCACTAAGAAAGGACATCTGCTGAATCAATGCCAGAGACCAGAGTTTCTATTAGTCAATTGTCTAGTGCAAGGTATGGGTAATGCAGGAGTAGATTACAAGTAACTAACTCCGCAGTTAACAACCCCAAACAAGATCAATAGGACTAGGAAACAAAGAAATAAGACCATCAAATAAACCCCCAAGGATACAATACCCATATAAGAGCAAAACCAGCCCAAAACCCACCCGATAGGAGAGAGAAAGACCTGCTATAGAGCTAGGCAGAGAGGTGCGGCCAGGTTTGTAGGAGTCCAATTGAGCTGTACTCTTGGGCGTAGATAGTCCCTAGGGAGGGTAAAAAAACCTCCAAAGTTGGGAGAATTTTGATGGCTGGTTGTGAAATTACAAACTTTATTGATTTTTTGACCTAGGAGAGAGAAAACTGAGAACCTTCAAGAACAACAGTTGAATGCTTCCAACAGTGACTAGGGAAGGATCGTGGGACCCTTATGAGGCCTGGAATACCCTGATTGAAGAACTGGCTAAATAGAGTATAGAAGAGAGAGAGAGGAGATCGATCTCCCTCTATTCCCACTAGGATTCTGATCAGTTCTGATTTTTGCAGACTTTTATCAAAATTTGAATTATACCTCTTGAATGTTACAAAAAATAAAATAAAAGAAAGAAGAATAAAATAGATGGGGGGTTGAGAAGGGTGAAAGAGAATAAAGGAAGTGGCTATCTCAGCCTGAGCTTCTCACCCACAGCTATCTCAGCTGCTCTAAGCATTTAGTTGCAAACTTTCTTTTATAAATGCAAACTTTCTTTCATTCAAATCTGAAATTATAAGCACATAGGCTCCTCTATTTATAGAGGGCAGAATAGCAATCAAACTAATACTAGGAGCTAGTTTCCCAATAGGACTAGACACTCCTACTACAACTAGGAATTCAAAATAGGATTAAGACTTGACTTTATGACTCCAACATGGAGTAGGACTAACTAATAGTTCATATAAGACTTTACAACCGACCAATGGCCTAATGGGCCTTTATTGAATTAAATAGCAACTAATTAAACTAATGAATTAAATCCCGTTTTTGTACATTCTACCCATATTTTAGGCTCATTAAAGTGGCCAATTTCAAAGAAAACCCATAGGATCAAAGGCCCAACACATATATAACACAACCCAAGGCTTATTTGCAATAAAATAAGCCCAAGTGACTTATCTACATCAACTCGCCCTCTCTTAGAAAAAATTCCTCCTCGAATTTTGTAGAGTGTAAGGGTGATTATATCATGGTGCATGTCCCTCTTCTAACCGTAGAAAAATTCAGGTAGCTCTTTGATAATAAAGATGTAGTCTAGAATGTGAGGAGCTCGATCTTCAAGATACTTTAAAGGGATGATGAACTCCACATGCACAACTTCAACATCTTCGGATGTATCCATAGGGTCATCTACATATGCACCTTTGATCTCTTCTAACTTCAATGCAACATAAAGCTCTTTTGGTTCATCTACCTGGTGGTTCCCAACCGGTTCCATTGATTGTTCAAACACAACCTCATTCTTGAACTCCTTAGGATCTTCCTCTTGGCTGTTCACAATCATCACGGTTGTTGTAGTGTCAAGTTCCTCAGTCTCAACCTCATTGTCCATTGTGGCAACCTTGTTGCTTTCGAATTCTTCTACATGAGTCTCGTTGATGGGAACATTAATGACTAGTTCTGCCTTGACAATAGGAATGGATGGAAAATTTTCAGCACTAACCTCAACTTTTGACTCTGGTTCACTGGTCAATGGTGACTTTTCTTGTTGCTCCTTTGCAATATACGTTGATGATTCCTTTATGCGCTTGTCAATTGTGGGTGGCTTTTAGATATTTGGTGGAAATACCTGCTTCATTCTTGCTCAGATAAGTACATGCCTGCCAACTCATACTGCATCTCGTCCCACGTTTTAGGTTTACATTCTTGAGCTTGAAGTTGCCTTTCACGGACTCTCCATTGCATTCGAACACAATCACTCATCTGGGAACACGCATATTGGCGTTTTTGTGTCTCTGTTAAGTTATAGTCATCAAAGTACAAGTCCAATTCACGCATCCATTCAAGGAATTCCCCATGAAAATAACGCGACTGATCATTAGATTGGCCAGCAGTAGATGTATTCTGACATGAATCATATGGAGGGAAGAGCCTTCTTTGGAAATATACAGGGAGGTATTGTGTCACTAACTCATACTTCATCTCTTCCCAAGTCCCAGGCTCATGTCCACGAACTTGGAGTCATTTTTCATGGACTTTCCATCAATCTCTAGCACGACCAATCAACTAGAAGCAAACAACTTGAAGCTTTTGTGTCTCTGTCAAGTTATAGTAGTTAAAAAATTCCTCCAAAGAATCTAACCAATCAAGGATGTAGAATGTATCTCTTTGTCCAGCGAAGTAACGAATTGATGGAACCATCTTCGGTTAGGCTCCAATAGATTGTTTGGAGCTTTCTTCAACAGTAGCTCTAATACCACTTAATGCAGGAGTAGATTACAAGTGACTAACTCCACAATTTACAACCCCAAATAAGACAAATAGGACTAGGAAACAAAGAAATAAGACCATCAAATAAACCCCCAAGGATACAATACCCATATAGGAGCAAAACCAACCCAAAACCCAACCTGATAGGAGAGAGAAAGACCTGCTATAGAGCTGGGTAGAGAGAGGTGCGTCTAGGTCTGTAGGAGTCCAATTGAGCTGCACTCTTGGGCGTAGATAGTCCCTAGGGAGGGTAAAAAAACCCCCAAAGTTGAGAGGATTCTGATGGCTGGTTGTGAAGTTACAAACTTTCTTGATTTTTTGACCTAGGAGAGAGAAAACTGAGAACCTTCAAGAACAGCAGCTGAATGCTTCCAACAGTAACTAGGTAAGGATCGTGGGACCCTTATGAGGCCTGGAATACCCTGATTGAAGAACTGGCTGAACAGAGTACAGAAGAGAGAAAGAGAGGAGATCGATCTCTCTCTATTCCCACTAGGATTGCTGATCGGTTCTGATTTCTGTAGACTTTTATCAGAATTTGAATTATACCTCTTGAATGTTACAACAAATAAAATAAAAAAAGAAGAATAAAATAGAGGGGGGTTGAGAAGGGTGAAAGAGAATAAAGGAAGTGGCTATCTCAGTCTGGGCTTCTCACCAACAACTATCTCGGCTGCTCTAAGCATTTAGTTGCAAACTTTCTTTCATTCAAATCTGAAATTATAAGTACATAGGCTCCTCTATTTATAGAGGGTAGAATAACAATCAAACTACTACTAGGAGCTAGTTTCCCAATAGGATTAGACACTCCTATTACAACTAGGAGCTAGTTTCACAGTAGGACTAGACACTCCTACTACAACTAGGAATTCAAAATAGGATTAGGACTAAACTTTATGACTCCAACATAGAGTAGAACTAACTAACTAATAGTCCATATAGGACTTTACAACCGACCAATGGCCTAATGGGCCTTTATTGAATTAAATAGCAACTAACTAAACTAATGAATTAAATCCCGTTTTTCTACATTCTACCCATATTTTAGGCCTATTAAAGTGGCTCATTTCAAAGAAAACCCATAGGATCAAAGGTCCAACACATATATAACATAACCCAAGGCTTATTTGCAATAAAATAAGCCCAAGTGACTCATCTATATCAATGAGCTTTTTGGGTGGGAATTGGGGGTATTACTAATTCAATAAAAAAATGATGAGGCCACTGAATGATTCCCTCCACAAACAGGCTGTAGTTGATGGAGAGAAGCCATCTTGAGCTTCAAATGTTCAAGCCTCTGAGTTCCTACATATGTCTTGGAGGTCGCTTGTACTTTTAAGTCTTTCGTAAAGTCCCATCCCACAGTCTTTGAGATCAGATCCTTTCTTTCCCCTCCCTTTTCTGCCCTCTCGATTGGGTCACATGCCTCTTTTTGAGATTTGACAATCTTTAAGTATTTCCCCCATTTCTCTTGATTGCATTTTTATCAAGGTATCTAATTTGGTTTGGCTTTAGATTCAAGTGTCATTTTCTGTAGGACAGTTGCAGATACGATCTATTTATGAGCTCTCATGGACTTGATTTTATCAGCTAATACTCTTTCAATCCCATTAAAGGCCCATGCAGCCATTGGCACAACATTGCCTTTATTGTTGGATGGGATAATGACTTGTGTCTAACATGACAGTAACACTCTTTATTTATAATAATGAAGAGAAAGTTCTAGAATATTACAAGGACCTAAGGACTTGTTTGGATTCTAACAACATCCCTAAAATCCATTATTACAACAATCCCCCTCAAGCTGGTGCACATATATCACATATGCCCAATTTGCAGATAGTAGGATGAAACATCTTACTAATAAGATCTTTAGTAAAAACATCAGCTAGTGGTTCACTACTGGGAACAAAAAGTACAACGGTAAGACCTAGATCCATATTCTCTTTGATGAAGTGCTGATCGATCTCCACATGCTTGGTTCGATCATACTGGATAAGGTTGTGTACTGATGGTAGATTTGCTGTCACAAAAGAGCTTCATAGGAAGGGTAGTGGGGACAGCCAAATCTGTAAGAAGACCATGAAGCCATAAGAGCTCACAAATGCCATGAGCTATAGCACAGAACTCTGTTTCAGCACTTGACCGGGCGACCACAACTTGCTTTTTGCTTCACCATGTAACAAGGTTTCCAACAAGTACAATAACCAGTAGTAGACCTGCGGTCGTCAGGACAACTTGCCCAATCATAATCCGTGAAGGTCTCAAAAGGTGATCATAAGGAGAAAAAAATGATGGCACATCCTGGGGCAGATTTGAAGTAACGGAGAATGCACAACACAACTTCCATATGAGTTGACGGGATCATGCATGTACTGACTAATCAAGCTGACGACAAATGCTATATCAGGGCGAGTAGGAGAAAGATATATCAAGCGCTCAACTAATCTCTGATATCTCCCCTTGTTCACAGAATCACATTCCTTGCTAATCAGGTGACCATTAGCTTTAATAAGAGTATTTGCCAGCTAGCACCCCAGCATAGCTCTCTCAGAAAGGTTAAGCACATACTTTCGATGAGACAAGTAGATTCCACAAAAGACTTGGCAACTTCAATCCCAAGGAAGTAATGAAACTGTCGTAGATCTTTGATATCAAATTCCTCACCCAAGTATCTCTTGAGATGAGAAATCTCTACCAGATCATCACCAATAACAATAATATCATCTATCTAGACGATTAAGATAGCAATCTTCCCACCAGATCTCTTGATGAACAGAATGTGATTGGCATTATTTTGATAATAGCCTGTGGCAATCATAGCCTTGTGAAAACGCTTAAACCAAGCACGAGGGGATTGTTTCAATCCATATAAGGCACGCTTCAGCTTGCTCACCTTTCCTTAGGTTTTAGAGCAACTAAACCCAGGAGGAATGTCCATATACACTTCCTCCTTAAGTTCCCCATAAAGGAAAGCATTCTTCACATCCAACTGATGAATATCTCAACCTAAGTTGGCAGCACAAGATAAAATAACATGGATTGTGTTTAACTTAGCAACTGGAGCAAACGTCTCCTGGTAGTCAATCCCATAAGCCTGAGTGAACCCCTTGGTGGCAAGTCTGGCCTTGTAACGATCCACTGTCCCTTCAGCCTTCTGTTTCACTATGAATACCCACTCATAACCAATTGTCTTCTTCTGTGAGGGAAGACACACTAGATCCCATGTGTCATTCTTCTTTAGACTTTGTATCTCCTCAACCATAACTGCCTGCTATTGTGAGTCTTCACTCGCTTCTTGCCAGGTATGGGAAATAGACATAGAGGATAGAGATGACACAAAACTGTAGTAGGATGGAGAAAGTGAGTTATAAGAAACAACCTTAGCAATAGGAAGTAAAGTACAAGACCTAGTGCCTTTACACAAAAAAATAGGCAACTCAAGAGAAGGATCAATACTACCAACTGAAACTTCAACATAAGGGGAAAGAGAACTACCTGGGTCCATGGGAGCAAGATTAGATTCGAGAGGAGACAATTGGTGTGGTAGGGTAGGCGCTGGATGTGTAGTAATCTGAACCATGCATGAGGTGATGCTTTAACCCATAAAAAGCATGCTTTTGTTTACATACTTTCCCCTCAGTTTTAGAGCACCAAAGCTAGGGGAAATATCCATGTAAACTTTCTCCTCCAGTTCCTAGTGCAAATATGCATTCTTTACATCAAGTTGCTGAAGATCCCAATTTGGGTTGACTGCACAGGACATGATGATGTGAATAGTGTTCATTTTGGCTACCGATGCGAAGGTCTGGGTAAAGCCCTCGGCAACCAGGATGGCTTTATATCAATCCACTATACCATCAACCCTCTGCTTAACGGTGAAGACCCACTTGCATCCGACTGTTTTCTTTTGTAGGGGAAGATGAACCAGCTCTCAAGTTTCATTCTTTTTCAAAGCTTGCATCTCCTCAACCATAGATGTCTTCCATTGTAACTCTACAATGGCTTCCTGCCAGGTCTGGGGAATAGAGAAAGATGATTGAGAAGACACAAAAATAAAATAGGATAGAAAGTGAGTCATAAGACACAAACTTAGCAATGGGATGCAAAATGCAGATCGAATATCCTTGCGAACAAGGGGTAGATCAGAATTAGAAGTATTGCCATCAAGAGAATCAACACCAGAGGAGGGAAGAAGGTTACCAATTTCCAGAAGAGGCAGACTTGTGTCAAAAGGCCGACAATTGACATGGTAGAGTGGTGGTAGTGGTAGTGGTAGTCTTGCCTTGCCGACGAACATAAAACCGTGTATCTGGGATAGTCTCCCCCCAAAAAGGAGAATTTGAAGAGTTTCTAGCAAAATAAGAACTTCAGCAACAATTGGGGAGTAGCAACAAGTAGACCAGAAGGAGGTGACACATCTTCTAATGCTTCAAGTGTGGAAGAAGGCTCCCTCCGAAGAGGTGGCGCAGGGTAGTATAAGCCAGACTCATTAAACACAACATCTATAGTAACAAACCAATGCTGGGAAGGAGGATCTAACAATGGAAGCCCTTCTAAGAAGCAAAATAGCCCAGAAAAATACACTAGAGACCATGGAGTTCAAACTTCCCATGAGGATGATGATCTGGAGCATAACATGCTCACTCGAAGACCGTTGGAGGAACAGGAAAGGTCATAGAAGCCTGAAGGAGATTCAACGAACAACGGAATCTAAGCACCTGAGAGGGCATATAGTTGGTAAAAAAAGTAGCTGATAGGATCGCATCACTCCAATATTGAGGGTGAACATGAATCTCGAACATAAGGGATCTTGCTATTTCACACAAGTGCCGATTTTTTTGTTTTGCAACACCATTTTGAGTAGGGGTGGCAACATAACTGGTTTGATGTACCATCCCATAAGAAGCAAGATATGTTTGGAAGGATCCTAAAAAATATTCATGGCCATTGTCACTTCGGAGAACTTTAATGGCGGCCCCCTACTGAGTTTGGACCATGCAATGAAAGTTTTGAAAACATTGAAAGACCTCTCCTTTGTATCGTATCATATAGACCCATATAGTCCGTGAATGAAAATCAATAAAAGTTACAAACCATTGAAAGCCATTGATAGACAAAGTAGGGGAAGGACACCAGATATCACAATGCACTAAAGAAAATAAAGTGGTATTTCTATTACCAAAAACATAATAGTTTATCCAAGTTTGCTTTGCCGAAATACAAACATATGCCTCACAAAAGAAATCTTTTGAATTACAATGTTTAAAACATGGAAAAATCCTAGCCAAAGTTCCTAAGGGAGGATGTCCCAAATGCCGGTGCCATTGTAATAGCTCAAAAGGAAACAAGAAGGAAGTCTGAAGAGCCTGACAAGAGACTGAGGAAGATCCTTCATCCAACAGGTACAGACACCATGTACTCTACCAGAGCCAATCGTTGCCCTTGTCACTAGATCCTCAAAAATACAATGATCAGGAGAAAAAACATGACTTTGCAATTGAGATTGGAGGTAATGCTACTAATGGAAAAGAACTTATGAGTGATAAAGTAGCAAAGTAACAAAAGTAACTCTTTCCAGAGATAAAGGAATGGATTCCATTTGCTAAATGAGCCCTGCCTCTGCCAGAGCAAGGAGTATACTGGGAGAAAAGTGGAAGAGAACCTATCATATGATCTGATGCCCCGTAGTCAATGATCCACTTGGAGGAGTCAAAGGCATTTTGACCACAAAAAGGAATACCTGAAATGGAAGGTTCAGAGGCCACAGTGGAAGTAGTAGTAGCAGATTGTAGGTTGAAGAGGCTCCATTCTGGTCAAAAGATGCTGGAATGTGAGTAGTTCTTCAGAGAGGGAAGCAGGCAATGCTGAGTCAGATGCGTCAATGTGGTTATCACTATTGGTGTTTGAGTTGCCATTTCCCTTACCATGATCCTTATCAGAAGCATCAGCAGAGCACCCATGACTTTCCAACCGTGGTGTGTCACTAGGAACATGAGTACCGGAGACGAACTGATCTCTCTGTAGCAGCGCTTGACTGGGAAGCATAGTGATCCAACAACTATCTTCAAGCTGAACCAGAGCATAAGAATGCTCTAAAGTGGGAAAAGGATCACGACTCAGGACATGGGAGTGGATTTGATTGTATGCGACATTGAGTTCTGTCAGGAAGTAATAAACTCGAATCTTGTCTTCCCTCTTCCAAAATTTGACATCACCAGGTGTTGCAAGCTAAAAATCCTCATAGAAGTCCAACTCTTGCCACATATACCTTAGGTCAGAGTAGTATTGTGACAGAGTTAGTTCTCCTTGTTTGAGTTCATGTACCTTCTTGTGAAGCTTGAAGACATTTGCATCATTCCCAACCTGGGAATAAGTATCATGGGCAGCTTTTCATACCTTGGCAGTGGAATCAAGAAGGAGACAGCCACGAGCAATCTGTGGCTGGATTGAATTGATAAGAAAAGCCATAACTAGGGAATTCTCATTCTCCCACTTGTCAACATTCGATCCTATACCAATGGGCTTCATAGCAATCCCTATGAGATACCCATCGACACCACAGGATTTAACAGATATGCTGCACAAACGTGACCACATCAGATAGTTGGTGCCATCAATTAGCTCACATTGAGACTGAGAAAGTGTGAGTAGGGTTTCCATCACCACCACCTGTGGTTGCAGTTGAAATATCTAATATGGTTACCACTCAAAGGAGATGTAGGGATGAAGAATGGCTGGAACACAAGGATGTACTCACTGCAGGTAGCAGAGGCACCAAAAACGCAGGGAAGAAACCTAAAACCCCAACAATCGATAAAGGGGTAAAACCCTGAAAAAATCGATTTTGGGTATAGCTCAATTCTGAGAAGATAATGTGGCTATACCACAAAAAGGAGAAGTAACACCAAATGGAGTCATCTTCAAGCCGATCGATGCATCATACATGGAAGAACAACCTTAATAAAAATAGTCGACCAGTGTAAGAAAACCCTGAAAATCAATAAAGGAGGTGAGTGGGTCTCTTCGATCGTTAGAAAAGAGATATCTGAGAGGCCGAGAAAATAGATGGGAGTGACTAGAGGCCTACCACCAAGAGAGGGAGGTGATAGAAGAAGAGGCAAGAGAGAGAGAGAGAGAGAGAGAGAGAGAGAGAGAGAGAGAGAGGCGCAGGTGGGCGGTGCTAACACAAAAATCGGGCAAGAGAGGGATGGGCGCCCTTAGGGTTTGGATCTAAGGCTCTAATACCACATTGAATGGAATAATGACTTGTCATATGGGACCTGCCTCCTTTATTCATAATATGGAGTGGAACATTCCAGAATTGAGTACAAGACAGAAATAACCCTATTAGAGAATACTACACTTGTACCCAATTTACAATAGGATCAATAGTGGGAGGATCATCAGTGATGTATTGCAGCTTCCGTTTAGCATGAATATAGACATGCACCTCCATTCCAGAATAAGTACAAGACAGAAATACCCCCTATCAGACAATTCTACCCTTATACCCAATTTGCAACAGGATCAATAGTGGGGAGATCATCAGCGATGTATTGCAGCTTCCCTTTAGCATGAACGTAGGCATGTACAGCCTATGCACACAATAGATAGTTAGAAAGTCCAGAGAGTTTAATAGCCATAATCTGTACCTGAACATGGTCACTGGGGGCTTTAGGTTCAGCAATCAGAACAGCAGATGGTAAGCTAATATTTCTTGAAAAAAAAAAATAATAATACCAGGGAGTACTGTAGTTGTAATAGATGAACAGCAAGTAGCACTGTAGCAGCAAAGCAGCAAGGCAGCAGGGCCTAGTTTAAGGGTCGAAGGAAGCACCCATTAGGAGGAACAAATGCCCAAAAATATAGCTGGAACAAGTGGACAGACAGGAGAGACAATCAAAGTTTCAGGGTTGAAAACCAATATCCAGAAATCAAGCCACCAAACAAGGGCAGGATCTTTAGTCGAGTCTCCCTCCAGGTACAAACAAAATTTCCTTAAAATATAAGTCTGATCAGGAGAGTGGATCAGAAGATATTTAGAAATAAGAACTCTAATTTTAAACCCAGAAACAGAGTATCGCAGCCTGGTTGGAGATTTTGGAAAACAAAAGATCAGACAAACAGAATGGCCTGAAATTGCTGTCGAGTAGTCCTCCTCCATATGGCTTCAATCACTCATAAAAGGTTCAGAATTTCCAATACATCAGACAGCTGGAGAGAAAAATCTCCAGAGTTCACGCCGCAAGTCAGAAAACCATTGAGACAGGTCATTATAATTCAATCAATCTTCATAAAACGCAGCAGGAAGATCAAAGTAGGTCCGACTTTCTCTTTATTGCATCAGAGACTTAGGGCAGAAAGCAGTAATTAGGAAGCATGAACTGCTAAAGCAAGTAGTTGGGAGAAAACCTTGATACACCACTCAAACCAGAATTTGAAAGAGATCAACCACTGGTTTATCACTGGTCTTATACCATGTGACAATATCTAATATGATAAACCAGAAGTTGTATAGAAGAAGAAGAACCAAGACTGCAAGTTTACAGAGTCGTGACTTGTAGTCTCCAAGGTTCAAGATATCGAGTTTCAACTAGGTTTCGACCCTTGGGGAGACCGAAATTTCGGTCGAAACCTGAGAAATTTTGAGGAAACCAGGGAATTTTTCCCGGTTTGGTCGAAACTTAGGTTTTGACCCCCAAACAGTGTTTCTTTTTTCCTTATTTTTTGTGTACATCATATTTTAGACATTTCTAACACATTTACATCATTAGTTTCATAAAAAAAAAACACAGAAAATCATATTTGTGTGGGGAACCAAAGGTTCGGTAATCATTATGTTGAGTTGTTGACTGAAATATGTTGTAGATAAATGCATTTTCAAAAACAGAAAAAAAAACATTAACATGCAAAAAAAAAAAAAA
>NC_056570.1:6183486-6187960 GCF_013358625.1 Macadamia integrifolia
AAAATGGCCACCGTGAATGCATAGATCGGGTCCTCCTAAGTAACATATAAAAAATTTACATAAATCTACTCTATTTGCAAGTATATTCTATTAAAAAAAAATGATTTTCGGGGAAGTTGAGACTTACCTTTTTAGTCCTAGCTGTCTTTCTTACGTAGATGAAGCAAGACCACCCTTAGATTCAACTTTGTTAGGCAAAAAATGGAAATTTCCACTGTTTCCCCAAATTTCCCACTCCTGGGAGAAAAAGCTAAGAAGAGAGGGTCGAATTCTGCTAAAGAAGCTTGGGTTTCTTTTCAAACTAATTTTTATAGGACCTGTTCCACCCAAAGTGTCGAACCAGTTGGTTTGGTCGAAATTTCCCGTGTTTCGAAATTTCGTCAAATTTGTCGAAACATGGTCGAAACCTGTGACTTTTAAAAGTCATAGGACACATCGTTTCAATCGAGTTCTCAAACCATGGCAGTCCCCCCTTGCCTTTATATAATACTCAATGTACTTACAGGGGAAAAGGAGACAAATACTTAGGAAAGAATAAAGTAGATAAGGAAGTAAATCTAAGCCCACTCTCAATCCATCGTGTGACAACTTTGTGACTTAGCATACAAGTTACTCAACTGACACACACGTAACCTTTGTACCCCCATGGTACAAAGGGTCCATATTACTTATTTAACAAAGATGATGTGTTATCAAACATTGTCTCCTATTTCTGGATTTTGACAAGAAGATGCTGCTGCAGATGGGATAGGGGTTTGTCCCTATTGTGAGTTATGTTGAGTTGTAGAGTTTAGATATACTTATGTTTTTGATTTTGTTTCCATATTGCTTATGACTTGACTTGGACAAGTAGGAGTTACTACTACAAACTCTATTTGCTGTAACTAAACATTATAAATAAAGGTTGAATGTCCACGACAGATACAAGCTGAGTTCAAGCTGAGTCTATCGTGGTTCTCAGCACATCCTCTCTCCCATTGTTCTCTCTTTCTTCTCTTCATAGATTCTGGTTTGCTTTCTCTTCGGTTTTGTTACAAAGACAATCATTTCAATAACACTGAGTCAATGTGATTAAGCTAAAAATTCAGCCGTCCAACTAATAGGATGCACCACAAGTACTACCAGCAAGATACTAAAATGAATCTACAAGAACCATTACCTGCTGTTTCTAGATTGATAAAGCTTAGCTCTCCATACGATGGCAAAAGTGCGGCTGGAGACGTAATCAGTTCCTGAACATCTTGGTTTTTTATGAACCCTTCCAATAGTAAACCAATTGAATGGTTTGGTACTTCTACAGTTTCACCCCTTATGTATATGCTCATCACTGATCTCTCTGCAACAAGTGCTCTCAATTCTTGCATTGGCATTTTCTCAAATATCTGAGGAAGTAAGAGTTTGGCTAAGACAATCACACTTTCCTGCAAAAGAAAGACGTCATATATAACATATGATCTGGTAATTTCTCAGGGATTGGGATACTATTACTCATGCAGCCCCCCAGTATGATTTTTCTATGAACCATTATAGACATACCCATTTTAATGAGTCATTAAATCATTATAAGGATAATAAAACAGAAAGATGAAATTATACCAAATGAAATGCCATCCCAATTACCTGCCAAAAGAAATCTTCTACAGCAGGGTCTGAACGGAGCACTGAGAGTATCTTTTCCACTTCAATAAAAAAACAGTGCAGAACAGAATCTGTGATCATGTCACAGATGTAAGGCTTCCCAACTAGAACCTCATACAGGCCCAAAGTACTTCCATGTGAAAATCTTGGATGAAGCGAGTGTTTGTTTCTCAGGATATTACTCTCCCACTGCCAAAAAGGGTTAAAAAACAAAAAAGATAAGATAAGAGTCATTAATTTTAACATATCCACGTAACCAGACAACCGATGTGCTGTAACTCACAACCAGAATTTTATTACCTTAACTACCCCATTTGAAATAAGCCATATCCCATTTGTCTTGGATCCCTCTTTGTACAGAGCAACACCACGGAATTTCATTATTTCTTTAGTATGACCCACTAGAGGATCACGGGCTACGGGAGGAAGAGCTCCAAGAAACGGATGGATTCCTAACAAATCGTTAACTTTCGGCATCTTCACCAAGGGAGGATTTCTTAAAAGTTTCTTCAAGTCAGTCTGGTAAGAGGGTTTTTTGAAGATTGTCATTATGAACTGTGAATTATAGGTATTAAACTGCAAAAGAACGAACAATCAGCGACAAATTACCTGAACAGCATCATGAAGATGAAGCATCTCCTTCTCTTCTAACAATCCAACTTTCTCAAGATTTTGGATGTATTCACTCAGATGTTGAAGAATCGAATGTGTCACTTGCCTTGTTTTCACAACACTCAAAACCTGAGAAAGTCCATTGAATCAAATTCATCTAGACTAATTAATAAAAAAAATGCATAACCATCTTAAAATGTTATATATATATATATATATATATGGGATTTTCTTATTGACACCGCACAAGGTGTCAAATAATTTGTGACATTACTTTTTTCCAACTTTTTCCAATGAGGGTATTTATTATCAATTCACATGTGCAATCGAAAAATGTGCATGACAATGACAACTTTGGATAATGATATAAACATAAGTCACTTTCAAAATATTACTGAAAACCTTTTTATACCCCTAACTTAGTATAAAACCATGCAGCTTCTTCTTTTGATTCCTGGTTTTCGTGAAGGGCCTTCTTTCTCGTCACTATGCCTGATGAAGCATAACACTTCACTATTTGCCACATGGTAGTTATGGGCTAGTCCATGTGATAGAGGACCAGGCAAGCACCTCATTGGTCCAATTTCAGCTTAAAATGAGTAGAGGAAGTAGCTAAAATTACAAAAGGTGCCATTTTGTATTTTATATACATCTCCATTTGATGGTATTTTGGTAATTTTACTAAAACTTTGAATCAGAGTTTGAGCACCTTCCTTTCTTACTTTGATCTAAAATTCAGCCATTGTGATGTATGTGGGGTCTTCTATCACATGGACGGACCAATGCACTGTCAAGTAGCAAATAGTGAAGCGTTATTACTTCGCTAGGCATAGTGATGCCTACAAGGACCCTTTTGTGAAAGCTAAACAATCAAATTGGCAAAAAACCTTGATGCCTAGAAGGACCCTTTGTGAAAGCTAAACAATAAAATTGGTAAAAACTTACCTTGGCCCTGCCAAATTTGACATTATGTTTTATTTAAAAAAGAAAAGAAAATCACAAATACTGTAGGAAAAACAAGTCTGCGTGTCTCCAATTACTATTCACCCACATTGAGAGTCAGCACTGAACTCTTACCTCATTTCCTTGCTCAGATAAGTTGATTACAGAATACAAAGAATCAGAAACTACTATTACGGAGTATGCTAGAATCAATAGGTTGTAGGATTAGTCAAACCATAAAACTAAAAAAATTTGAACTTGCCAGCATACTTTATGCCTTTAGGCTCTGTTATAACATATTGTGTGCAAACTCAAAGAACTCCAAAAAGACTCCAATGATTTTGATTTTCTGATAGACATAACTAAACCTAATCCAACTTGGAAAAAGCAGGGAAACATAACAATACACGGACTAAAATTACTAACTGAACTTAAAATCTGAATCTGACACAAACAGGAACTTACCAATAACAGTGAAAAACATATGTAGCATAAATACAAATTGTAGAATTGGCACTTAACATAACTACTAAAACTAGAAAAAAGTAAAGCCAGTATCATTAAAAAGGAAGGGGAAAAAAAGAAAAAAAAAAAGGAAAAAAAGAAAATCAGATTCACACAATAGTAAATTAAACAACATTACAACACAGATATTCTTTCTCAGATGCTCACTATGGAAGGAAGTCACTGGGGACATGCTCTCATCATTAAGAAAGCCAGGTCATTACAATTTTTAGGAATATCTTTCTTGTGAAAAACAAAGTCACAAGTTCTTTTTTGGAAATTTTTAAACTGAGCAGATAGGGATACCATGAAAATTGGGGACTCTATAACTATATGTGCATATCATTTTGTTCTCTTCTTGTTTTATTTTCTCCCTCCTTTTTAGGAGGGGTTGGTTGAGGTGAGGAATCCCACTATCAGGTTCTCTCTCTTTCATGTTTGTACTCTCTAGTGTCTAACTTATATATCTTAGCTTCACCTAAATTCATAAAAAAAAGGAATTTGATTGATATATATATATATATATATAAAGCATACAAAACCGTTTGAGCTCAGGCTTTTAACTGCAAGATTAGTGTGTGAAGCATACAATGGTCTGCGTAACCAGTCACGAGGCTCCCACCAATGTGGGGTCTGGGGAGGGTCATAATGTACGTAGACTTACCCCGCTACGTGGAGAGGATATTCCCCGACTCGAACCTGCGATCACTAGGTCATAATGGAGCATACAGCCATACAATGGTATGGAAATAAATAAAAGGATCCCACTCCCCACCCC
>NC_056570.1:6187980-6285064 GCF_013358625.1 Macadamia integrifolia
AAAAAAAAAAAAAAACAAAAACGAAAAAAAAAAAAGGAAGAACAGAACAATTTCTTCTAAATGTTTTCTGGTCAAATTCTTAGACTCCTTCATAGAACAATCCAATCAAATCCTATCTCTTTACATAATTGTACCTTTCACCTATTTATAAATTCTTTTCTCCTAAAAAAACTGTATTCATTGAGATTTTTAGACTTGCAAACCTGAGGGAATGTAACACGAATTTCTTCTAAAAATTGTCTTGCTTCCTCTCCTTCAGCCTCACTTTCATTAATGACTATAGACGTAACTTCATTTTCACCTACAAAGACAGGTAGATAATGTGTAAGAAAAATGAAAAATTTACTTTGCAGTAAAGAAACAATACGACATTTGACATCAATACCACACATTCACATTCTCATGCAAACATGTGGAATATGGTGTTTTATCAACCCAAAAAACAAACAACAAAGAAAAGGTTTATATGGTGTTTATGTTGTGTGTTGAGAGTTTAGTCCCACATCAGCTACTAATCAGCCTACAGCCGCCCCCCTAATACTTCGAAGCAAGGTTCACGGCATCGGGTTTCGACCTCTGGGGAGACCGAAATTTCGGTGGAAACCTGGGAAATTTCGAGAATACTGGGGAATTTTTTTCGGTATGGTGGAAACTTAGGTTTCGACCCCCAAACAGTGTTTTTTTTTTGTCTGATTTTTTGTGTACAGTCTATTTTAAACATTTCTAACACATTCACATCATTAGTTTCATAAAAAAAAAAAACACAAAGTCTTACTTGTGTGGTGAACCAAAGGTTCGATAATCATTATGCTGACTTGTTGGCTTAAATTCTAAAACTTTACTATATAATGACTATATAAAGTCTACAATCTACATCAAAACATAAGACATAATCCAAATGATCCAAAATAGATAAAAATATTAAATCATCAACAGTTATCTATCAACACTGAACAGTAGTGACTCAATTACTCAACACTCGAAAGTAGTGACTTAATTCCAAGTAGAGTGTCTAGGCAGTTCCATCCAAGTAGACTCACTACCCTCAAGGCACGCATGTTATCTTTTCTAACATTATTTAGTAAGTTATATATACTTTATATCATAAGAAATCAACATTAAGCAACATCAAATCATTAAAATCAACATTTAGCTATATCAAATCATAAAAAATCAACATTAAGTCACATTAAGTTATAAAGAATCAACATTTAGAGAAATGCTCTTGTTCTATAATAAGTTTGACTGGTCAAATGAATTTTATTTTTACATGAGACTTTTTATATTAGGTATAATATAAAACTAGCTTTTCAATAAGTCTAAGATTACTTAAATCTGAGTTGTAATGACATAGTTATGCTCCGGTCAAACTTATTTTAAAGTGCGCGAATGCTGTTAAAATTTTCTGAATGAAAATAATTTTAGGGATATCAAAACAAAAGATTATTTTACTGGACTTTTGGTTTTTAGCAATGTTTTAACATTATAGGATTTATAAAATTTTCATAATTGAGAAAAACCCCAGATCGCCCCTATAACCAAAATCTAGTTTTTGTTCTTGGATTAGGGGGTTGACTTTTTATCCTTTAGGAATTTGATTTTTAAACTATTTTTATTGGATTCAAATAGGGGGTATTTCGTTATTTATGAATAATAAAAAATATTTACTTAAATGATATTTGGTATAAATAAGTGCCAAAAAATGAAAATTTCCACTGTTTCCCCAGGTTTCCCACACTTGGGAGAAAAAATGCACAAGAGAAGGTCGAAATTTCCCATGTTTTGATCAAAACATAGGAAACCTGGTCGAAACCTGTCGAAACCAAGTCGAAACAGGTGATTTTTTAAAATGCCCTAAGGTTTCATTTCGACCTGGGTCGATACCTGCGAAACATGCAAAATTTCACATATTTCGCTCGAGTTCTCGAAACATGCTCCAAAGTGATAGGAAGGTTTGTGAGGTCAAAGGTGACACAGTGGGATGCAAACATATCCGGGAACCAGTCTACTGTAGCAGTTGGAGATGTAAGCAGTATACCAGACATATGTGCGTCTAGTTGTGTTGAAGACTGATGACCACTGTACTGAAAGTGACATTTGTAATTTGTTTGCTCTATGACCAAATTTACCACATATTTGGCATTTCTCATGACAATCTTTATTCTAGGAATAGTAGGTGTTCCTGTTGTTGTTGTGGGAACCCTGGACAAAAGTATGAAGAGAACGAGAATAAGAATGTTGTGAAATCGAGTTACACATGAGATGGAGGATGTTAGTTTGCTTGAACCATGTTTGCTTCAATAGCATCATGAAAATTTCACAATATGGATTCATGACTCATGAGAAGACGATAGATAATGGCGATTACGAAGTGAAATTGGGTCGGATTTAGTGGCAAGGGCAGCCACGATGTCACTGTAGTCACTCCCAAGATTAAGAAATGTGGAAGCATTAAGTTCCTCCAGAGAGGTTTGTTGGCAGCAGATAATTGGTTAGAGAGATACTTAACCTTTCTAAAGTAGAAATACTTTTGTCTCCTTTACGAAAATTTTGCATCTGAATATGCAATTGAAAGGTGCTGGCATGAATGTATGATATAAATTCCCAAATGCTGTCTGTAAGGCATTCCAAACTGATCTGGCAGTGTCCAACCCGACAACATATGGCAATACATCAGTTATAATAGAGGCAATGAGCCAAACTTAGCACTAGTTGATCCTTGTGTACCCATTCCGACTGCTCTAGGTTGAGGTTGGATGCGGTTGAGAGATTGGAGGGAAGCCAGGCCATGGAGAAGATAGCAGAAGAGGAAGATATGATGGTTGAGGATCGATGGTCGTCTTATACGATGCAAAATTTCCATACCAAATGTTTGAACTGGTAGATGGAGGGACTCCTAGGTGTAGGGGCCTATAGGCTAATTAGTAGCCAGTGTGGGACTAAACTCCCAACATATTGGAACCCAAGTAGGTTAAGGTTAGTTGAATTAAGTCGTTGACAAGAAAATGTATCGTGCACATAGTTATGCACACTCACATGCATTCTCACACAAATGTATGCACATGTGACCTGTTAGCATAGTTCTAAATTTCGGAAAAATTTGTGAAATTTCAGCAAAATACTTCCAGTTTCAATGGAAACCAAAACGAAATGCTAGTCGACTTACAAGGAATTCCAGATTTAGGTGAAATTTTGATTCATTTCAGCAGATTTTGAACATTGCGATATATAAAAAGCAAGATTTTGAAAAAATTGCGAGTCATTTCATCGAAACTTCGAGCTCAGTCTCTTTCATCCGAGAGCTCTAGAACTGCTAGAAAACCTCACTTTTTGGGTTTTTTTTTTTTCTGTTATGGGAAAAATCCTTCTTTTTTCTGCGGAGTCAATGCTTGGTGGTCAATTATGGAGCATCCACTTCAACATTTTGGTGGATTTGAAGCATCATTTGGCTAAACTTCCCAATTTTCAAAGTTTCCACCTACAGTCTGTGTTGAACTTTGTGAGATTCTTCAGCCAGAGGATGACATGGCCATCATATGTTATAGGGTCTTAAACTACCAGTTTGGGTTTCCTTTTTCCAGTCTAATAATTCAAACATGTGATTATGCTTAAATAGAAACCCCCTGAAGTACCAGAGAAAATTCACTTTTTGGGGCCACCGAAATGACAATTCCCATATTTTCACTGAGATGGACCAAATTTCAATGGGATTTCATCTGTTTCACCGAAACATTTTAATTTCAGCAAAGGTTGAAATCCCACCAAAATTGAAAATTTTAACTTTTCCTGTTAGAATTGTCCCTGAAATAGACATTTAGCGTCACCCCTGCCATGTAAAAGAGGACATCATACACATCTTAGTAGCCAAGGTTCACTCCCAAAGGAAGCAACAGAAGTGCTTCAACAAGTGAGAAAAATGACAAAACCTACAAAAAATGCCACTTGATACGATACATAGAATTACAAAACTTTACAATGGTTTTTATTTTATTTATTTATTTGTTGGAATAATTTTTACTGAGTCTAGTACGTAATGCAAGGAATTTAATAAAATAATGTCAATACGTGAGACAAATATAAGAAAATAAATTTGAGGTTCAAAATGAAGGTTCCTACCGATAAACTCATGGAGTTGCGTTCTTGCAATTCTGTGGGCACGAAGAAATGCAGCACAAATGTAACATGCAGACTCTAACCGTTCTACTGTGAAATATGTTGCCAACTTTCGAGGAAAAATGCTCATGTGGAGGAACCTATGATAATTTGGGAAATGAACATGAGCTTTAAGGCCCTTCCAATCACATAAAGGTTCATGGACTAAATCAGTTCCTTCATCCACTGATTGCATCAGAAGATTTGCTGTAGCTTGGGTTATTCTTCCCTCATCAAGCATCCCCCAGTACGCAGCTTGAACACCTGTTATGACGTTTGAATTAGGAAAGGAAAAATGACTATTTCATTATTGAAAAATAATTGATCTGTTCATCATACAGGAAGTTCTGAAATAAATATGCTTAAATTTTTAGACTATACTGTCATATCATCTAGTATCATAGTCTGCAACTGATTCACAAAGTCCAAAACCGATTAAAAAATAAAAGGGTTATAAGACCCTGCAGAGCCATGGACATTCACTTGAAAATACAAATCATAAATAATTTAAGGGAGAGGGTTCTCTGAAAGGCAGCGTGGCCCCTGGACTGTGAGCACATGCAGAAGCATCAACAGGGGCAGGATTTCTGCCTTCCATGAGGGGTGGGGCAGTCATTTCGCCCCCTCTATGTCTGTACGCTGGGGCCACGCTGCCTTTCAGGCTTCTTTTTCCCATATTTTAATAATCAAGGTTGAAATGTCAACATTATTGTTGTCATTTTGTCAAGGTGACGGCCAGCCACAGTGGTGCCTAGAGATAAGAAATTCTTAAAATCTATGACATGATGAGGGCCAATAAGTGGGTTTTTAGGTTTTGAGTGTCTCGACAGATACGGTGACTGGTCACTTAGGCCTCAACTGCTGGCTATTACTTGTGCAGCTTTGACAACCCTTTTCACCATTTCAACTTGTATGATAACATCAGAAAAAATATCCGATGGATACAGGAGTTATAAATACTATAGCCAACAGAAAAGTGTTACACACCAATTTCATTGTGCTTGTGACATGCTTCACTGTAGAATATATCAAAATTACAGCTTACCATTTAAAATGCGTACTCGTATATCTTTTAAATTCAAATGCTCCAAATTGTGAACACTTTCAGATGCAATCTGAGGCTGTACTTGTTCACCTTCTAGGTCCCTTAAGCAAGCAATATATCTTTTCACTGTAGGCCAGTCTGCAGGTCCTAGTTCTTCATCATCCCCAAGATCGCCAAAGGCCTCTATTGCTTTGTCCATCATCTCATACTTTGTATAGTCCAATATGCGTCTCTGCCATTCATATGCAGATAAAAACAAATTGATACCTAATTAATATTTTACAGGGAAAGAAAAACTGTCATGCAAAATATGCAGAGGATATCAATGAGTGAAAACCTGAGATAAAGACGTAGGATCAATTACAAATATTAAACTTTTAGAAGTTAATGCATGTCTCATCATAAAATGAGAGAATTAAACAGATGGTAACATAAACTTGTCAGACCAGGAACTTAAGCGTTAGATTACGTCAATGCGGAGCTGCCATAAGGCTGTAAAGTTCCCTTCAATTACTAAAGATACTGTTAAATGATTCAAGAAATCAGACTAACAGGTTGGTATGAGTATGGCATACAGAAAACCTGCTGATTTTTCATTATCTTCATATCAATAGAGCCCAAACATAATATCCAATCTAAATGGAAAATAACCAATTTCCTATGGACAATTTATACAACAGAGGTCTTTCTAGATGAATAAACACTTATGCTACTATCTATGGATAGAACTGCTAGGGGTTGCACAATTAATGCAGCCCAGCCTCTAAGCTCATGTCAGGCTCAAGCATGTCCATCAATCAATGTTCAGTCAGCCTCATGGCCTCCTCTACTTAAATGAGGCTTTTCAGTTTGTCCTTGACCAGAAATTGCAGTAATATTCCTTTTTCCCCCCGTCCCAAAGCAAGAAATTAAGTACGGAACCATAGATTTCAAGGGGACAGGGTAAGCCATGGTGCTGGCTGGGAGACTTCGAGTCTAAGGGGTGCTTAGGGAAGGCCTTATTGGTCAAGGCGTGTATACAAGGTTCAGATTAGAACCTTTCAGGTTACATTGTACTCATCTCATTATTTACCACTACAACAACAACTCAGCCTTATCCCAACTATGGGGTCAGCTACATGGATCCTTGCCCTCCAATCAGTTCTATTAGAGGTCATACTTGATACAATGCCTAAGCTATGGATGTCTTTCCTCAACCTGCAGAACACTTAACGGAGAGCTCTATAGAACCTTTGATTTGATTTTTTTGACAAAATCAACTTCATTCCTTCCTTCTAATACCAAAGCGACTCCAGAGTCGTGATTTGAGTTGCATTTGTCAATTAAACATCCTTGAATCCAAGATCAAAACCAGATATGCTATATAACACGTAAATCTTAAATGCTTGGTTTTTTTTTTCTTTCTCAAATCTTAATTTTTAGTGTCGTATATTGCAATGATTTGTGCTTCTAAAACCTGATTCTTCCTCAAAACTGAAAATACAAATGTTTTTGGAGGTTTTTTTTTTTTTTTTTTTAGTTTGTCCTAAAAAATGTTTTTCCAGTGAATTTGCAAAGTTATATCTGTCAGAGATTGATGAGAACTACCATCCTCCTTAGTTTCAGTATCTTTTGTCTCTTTTTTTTGCTGGTAAATAAAAAAAATGGAAAAAATCTAATAATTATGGGAAAACTATGCTAATGGGTATTAAATTGTCAGAAAATTTTCTAAAAAACATGATTTCTTTGATTGCAATTGTCCCTGGATTTGTTACATTTTCATTTTTGAATAAAGAAAAAAATAAAAAATGGAAAAAATAATGATAATAGGAGTTTACTATTCTGAAAATTATAAGCGAAGGATAAAATATAGTATCTCTTTGATTGTAGTATTTTTGTTGTATTATTTATTTTTCATTTGATGGTTGAACAAACATTAAAAAAAAATATGGAACGAAATAATGAGATTGGGTATTAGCTTGTATGAAAAATTTTCTATTAAGGCCGAAATGCATGACTTTTTTTTTTTGGATGAATAAAAATATCATTGCCAAAAGGAAGAGAAGAATAAATAAGGGCGGTGGGGGAGAGAGGGCTGAGCCCAACAAAGAGAAGCGGCAGGCAAAAGGCCAAAGCATCCACGCACTAGGCCATTACATCAGGGCACCAAAAGAGGAGGGGGGGGGGAAGACCCCAGGAAGCAACCATTAGCTTGTTCCTTGGAATATCTTTAATAGAATGGTGGCGAAGGCAACCGAGTTTGGAGCTGACATCAAAGTAGATGGTTTTCCAACTCTTATCATAAGAGCGAGAGTTGGAAGTCCATCTACGAACATTCCGCTCCATCCAAAGATGGCTGACAGTAGCACAGAAGACGAGTTTTCCAGCAATGTCACGGATGGAGGATCTGCCAAACGTCATGTCAACCTAGATCCATTCTCGGCTCAAAGGGAGAGGGCTTCCGCTGGAGGGCTAGCAAGAATTATGAACCTTTTTCTAGATGGAACAGGAAAAGGGGCAGGAGAAAAGAAGGTGGTTAAGAGTCTTCGGTGCCATTCCAGCAGAGGCAACAGGAGGAGGCGGGGCTAGAATGTGCCTGGTGATAAAGGATGGAATGGGGAAACAGTCAGAGATTGCGTGCTAGGCAGTAAAGCTATGACGGGGGATGTGGCTTTTGAACCAAATAATATTGCACCAAGGGACGGTAGGGTAGATGGTGCGAGAATGGTTCTAAGCCGAGGCGATGGTAAAGATTCCCAAGGGGGAGGCGAGCCAACAGATCTTATCCTCTCTTCCGCGATGGCTCGGAGGGATGTGGGGAAGGGAGGACCAGAGATTAGAGAGAGAGGGGCGAGGGAGGAGGTGTCCCAGAGCCAGAGGAGAGGATGGAGTCGATAGTGGCCAATCTAGGGATACCCGAGGTATAAATGATTCTGGGAGAGATCAAATGGGAGAGGATGCCAGAGGGATGCTAAGGGTTAAGCCACAGGGAGCTCGTGAATCCATTTCTAATGGAGTAGGAAATAACAGAGAGGGCCAAAGGTCTAGAATTTAGAATGCCACGCCAAATCAAAGAGGAATCATGGGAGGGGGAGGCAGTCCAAAGGGAGTCCTATTTAAGGGGATAAGAATAGACCGAGGAGACCCATATGCTCTTATGCTTGGTGGTGATCTTCCAAATGATCTTAAGGATGGAAGCAAATATGACATCAGAGATTCTACGAAGGCTAAGCCCACCCTCAGATTTGGGAAGACAGACTTTGTCCCAACAGACAGACATGAGGAAGCAAGAGGAGTAACACCTTCCTAGAGGAAGGAAGAGAGGAGGTTGTTGATGGATTTGGAGGTCGATGAGGGAAGGGAGAAGACTCCAGACCAATAGAAATATAATGATTGGAGGACTGACCTAATGAGGACTAGATGACCGGCGTAGGATAGGAGCTTTCTTTCCAAAGCTAGAGCCTTCTCCGGATTTGATCAAGTAGGGTGAGCAATGATGAGTAGAGATCCTGGAAGAAATGAGAGGAAGACCCAGGTACTTGACTGGGAGGGAACCAAGGGAGAAGCCAGTAAGATGGAGGAGCCTAGCTTGATCAAAAGGGGAGACACCCAAAAGGAAGAGGCTAGATCTGAGAAGACTGATCCGAAGACCCGAAAGGGATTCAAAGAGGTGAAGAGAGGACATTTTTGCTAATATGTCTATTTCTAGGTAAATACGTAATGATTATGTTTGGTGTTCACGAAGATGCCGCCAAAAGAACCGATGTCACGGCACCAAGGCAAACCAAGGTGGTGGAGGGCTGTTTAAACGCTAGGCATTCCCAAGGGACCTAAGTTGCCCAAGTGTTATTTTTTATTTTCCCTCTTTCCTAACATTATTTAGTATGCTACATCTACCTTGTATCATAAAAAATCAACATTCAGCCACATCAAGTCATAAAAAATTAACATATTATTTTGGATGAATAAATAATTCATTAACAAGAGGAAGAATATAAAAGGGAGGGGGGGAAGGAGCCACAGGGGTCACAAAGCCCAAGGGGAGCTCAAAGGCCTTGGGGACGAACTAAAAGTGGGGGGGTGTGGGCAACCAAAATGGGGAAACATCACTTGGGGGAGGGGGAGATGGTGGGTGATGGGAGGCCTCAGGAAACCACAATGAGTCTGTCCCTTGGGGTATTACGAACCGACCTGTGGCGGATGGAACCAATCTTGGAGCTGACATCGAAGAATATGACTTTCCAAATCTTATCGAAATAGCAGGAATTGGAAGTCCATCTTCGGAAATTGCGCTCCATCCAAATATAGTTGACCACAACTGCAAAGGTGAGCTTCCCTATTGTGTCACAAATGGTAGAACTGCTAAAATTCATATCAAACCATATCCATTCTCTAAACAAAGGTAGGGGGATTCTGTAGGATGGCCAAATGAACTTGAGGCCCTTCTTCTAGATGGAAGAGGAGAAGGGACAGGAGAAGAAGAGGTGGTCAGCATCTTCGGAGCCTTTCCAACACAAGTAGTAGGATGGGGGGACCTGGATGTGTCGATGGATGAGGAAAGATTGGGTAGGGAGGCAGTTGGAGAGGGCGTGCCAAACAGTGACATTGTGGCGCGGGATATGGCCTTTGAACCAGATGGTTTTATGCTAAGGAACAGGCGGGGTTTTGATACAAATAGATTCCCAAGTAGAGGCTGAAGTGAAGTAACCCGTAAGGGAGGGAGTCCACATGATCTTGTCATCCCTTCCACGGTGCCCGACAAGGATGGGCGAAAGGGCAGACTAAAGATCCGGGAGAGGGGGAGGACCAGCGGGGAGAGGATGGAAGACACCATAGCAGATCTAGAGAGCCCAAAGGCATAAAGTGATCTAAGGGGACCAAATGGGCAAGGATACCTGAAGGGTGACCGGGATCAAGCCAAAGGGAGGTGGAGGACCCACTGCCAATAACATAGGAGATGCTGTCGAGGGCAGCAGGTCTAGAGGAGAGAATAAATCGCCAGATTGATGAGGCACTCTTAAAAGGCACAATAGACCAAAGAGACCCAAATGCTGTGGTGCTTGGAGGTAATCTTCCAAATAAGTGGGAGAATGCCGAAGAGTTGGTGTCTTTTATTGATCTCAGGCCTAGGCCACCTTCGGTCTTGGGGGAGTATACTTTAGACCAATTGATGGGGTGGAGGAATTTAGTAGAATCAACTCCTTTCCAGAGAAAGGAGCGGAGAAGGGAGTCGATGGCTTTGGTAGTGGAGGGGAAGGAGAAAATGCCAGACCAAAAAAGGTACAAGGATTGGAGGACAGACTTAATGAGGACTAGACGACTAGCATAAGTGAGGAGTTTTCCTTTCCATAGCTGGAGTTTTTCCGGATGGAGTCAAGGTTGGGGGAATAGTGATGAGAAGAAAGCCTGGAGGAGATGAGGGGGAGGCCTAGGTACTTGACCGGAAGGGAGCCTAGGGAGATCCCTGAGATTGCCAGGAGACGGTCCCCATAGAAGTCCGACACACCTGAGAGAAAGATGCTAGATTTAAGGAGGTCGATGTGAAGGCTAGAGAGGGATTCAAAAAAGGTAGAGAGAGGCCATAATGGAGGATATGGATAGGGGATCAGCATTGGAAAAGATCTTGAGATCATCGGCGAAGGAGAGATGGGTGAGCATAAGGGCTTTGTATTTAGGGATGGGAAAGATGAGGTGGAGGTCAGTTGAGGATTAAATAGAGCGAGATAGGACCTCAAAGGAAAGAGAGAAGATGAAAGGGGAGTGGGGACAACCTTACCTTGTGCCAACAAATGAAGGGAAGTAGCCAGCAGGGCTCCCACTGATGAGAACTGAAAATTTAAGAGTGGAGATGCAGGAGTGAATCCAGTGGACGAAAGATGGAGGGAAAAGACGTCTAGATAAGGATTTTAGAAATGAAGTCCCAACTGATAGAATCAAAGGCTTTATGGATATCAATCTTAAATAAAGGCTGTAGGAGAGTGGGATTTGTGGTTAAAGCCTTTGGCAGAGGATGATATTGTTTGCTATGCTTCTGCCAGCAACGGAGGCAAATTGTTGGGGCTGACGAGGGAGTCAATAACCATTTGAATCCGATTAGCCAAAATTTTGGCTATACATCCATAGAGGAGCTTATAGAGGGAAATAGGCGAAAATCAGCCATATAAAGAGCTCCCTCTTTCTTGGGAATGAGACAAAGGAAGGAGTGCTTGATGCCAGAGATTTGACAAGGGTTGAGGAAGAAACTTTTGATGGCGAAGATGAGGCCATCGCGAATAATGTGCAAACAGGAAGAGAAAAAGCCCATACTAAAGCCATCGGGGCTTGTAGCTTTGTTACACTCATGGGAAAGGATGGCAGGCAGAATCTCATTATTAGAACGGATGGCAAAGAGGGAAGAGAGAAGGTGATGTTAGAGCAAACACCAAGAAATACAGAAAGAAACAGACAATAGATCCGCACAACACAGAGATTTAACGAGGTTCACAAACCAGTGTGGTGTGCTACGTCCTCGGGTGAAGAAGATGTTTCACTATGCAGAAGAGAGATTACACCCAAGCACCGACGAAAAAACTCGCCTTGAAACCCTAGCTCGAAACCCCCAAATTACAATTACTTTCCTAACAAGACAACAGTACATTATATACTCAAGTCGCAGGTCGACCCATCGGATCACGGTCAATCTGACCGGGTTGCCAACAAGACAACAGTAAATTATTACCTCTGGTTCCATCATAGATCTCAGAAAACTTCCCATTCGGGTCACCACCAAAATATGTCGGAGTGGGTCAATCTTCAAAACGGGTCAAGAATCCGAGACAAACTTAACAGGTGATCAGGAACAAATTTATTCGGGAGGTTGGGGGAATAGGGGGGAGGAGGAAGAAGGGGAGGGGTGGAATAGGTTATCAAAGTAAGAGATAACTTCAGACTTGATCTCAGAGGGCGAGCTCAAGTCAACCCTAGTGGAGGAGAGTAGCTTGCGGGTGGAGTTGGAATTGGTGCGGGCTTTGAGAAAGCAGTGAAAGTAGGCAGAGTTGGAATCCTCAAGTTCAAGCACTTGAGTTTGGAAATTTTTATGGAGGAGCTTTCTTCTTGAGAAAGGAGGGAAGATAGCTCAGAGGCTATCAAATTTTCCTCAACAGCAAGAGAGACATTGAGGAAGTCAAGCTGCAGCCTGGCTTGGATACAATAAAGCCTTCCCTGATAATCCTTGACTCTTTCAAAGATGTTTCCAAAAGTGCAGGAGTTCTACGGCTTTGAGGCTTTTAAGCTTTTTTGGCAAAGGCAATGAGAGGGGAAGAAGAGACCGGAACCGGAATAGCCTAAAAATCAATGACAATGGGAATAAAGTCCTCATGGAGGGCCCATATGTCGAAGAACTTAAAGGGCTTGGGGCCAAAAGAGATATTAGGTAGAACAAAAGAGAGATAGGGGAATGATTGGAAATGCCTGGGTGGTCAAAGCAGGTATGCAAGGATGGAAAAAGATTGAGTCATGTTTCATTAACCAACACCCTATCAAGCTTGCATCTTACTTGATCTAGGTGAGCATTGAGCTAGACCATCTGAGGTCGCTCATATTGATGTCATCAATACAATCATTGAAGGGATCAATAGAAGATGGGTAAAGATGGGCTGCACGGACAACATTGAAATCGCACCCAATACCAAGGGGCAGAGAAAGCGGGGGCAAAGGAGCAAATGTCAACCCAAAAAGTGAGTCTTTCGAAAGATCGATTGAGAGTGTAGACCACCAAGAAGAAAGAGGGAGGGGACTCAATGGGAGAGGAGAAGTGGATGGCTTGGGGAGATGAAGCGATGAGACCAAATGCGACCATTGGGAGAGTGGTTATAATTAGAATAAAAGGACCAAGAGGGGCTATCGAGGCTACAATGCGGGGGGCATTAGGTTGGAGGACCCTGGTTTCTAGGAAACACCACATGATGGCTTTAGAGGACTTGAGGTGGGAGTGAAGCACCACATGCTTAGAAGAGTAATTGAGACCTCCGACATTCCAAATAATATAGGGGATCATTAAGGAAGGGGAGGTTTCAAGAGCTCGGCAGAGCTAGGAGAGAACACAGAAGAAGAAGTAGAGGTTTTAGGCTTGGGTTTGGATTTGGCTTTGCAATGATATTCTCTGAGAGGGGAAGGCTGATAGTTATGCTTAAGTTTTCCAGTCCCTTTGGATAGAGTGCAGGATCTAGTAGGCTTGATCTTCCTTTGGGGGATAGAGGTGGGAGAGTTGTGCACTAGGGTGGAGGCAAGGGTTGTGGGGTTACTAAGGATTGGAGGTCGAGGCCTAGGGGAGATGGGGTTAACAAGGGGGAACCGCAGAGCTCTCTGCTAGAGGCCGTGGATGATCCAAGTTAACAGGGAGTAAGATGCTACTAGTAACTCCTTCTAGGTTGGTAACAGTGTGCTAAGAGACATGTAGACCAGGCAGGCATAGTTTTTAAGGCGGTAAGGCGACGAAGGCGTTTGAGGGTCTTTCGGAGCGCCTTAGCGATAAGGCGGGCATAAAGCATCGCCTTATCGATTAAAGCGTTCTTGTGTAATTTTTTTTATAAAACCAATCTATTTGGCTCAAATCCTAGTTGAATCCTATTACTCATATGTTAAATAAATATTAAAGGATCATATTTATACCAATGTAAGATATTCATTAAGAAAACGAATCAATAAAGTGAATAAACTAAGCTCATCTTCATCAATCATCAATCATATTAACATATAATATAAATATATAATTATGAAATAAAATTATAAATACAAAGAAAAGAAGACAAAAAATACAAGTATTTATTATACTTATCTCTATGATGCCAAAATGAATACCTAAGCCCTAAGGTCATCCACTATATTTCTACTCCTGTCAAAGAAGAATGAAGCTCACCGCTGCCGGAGCAAAATGGTCTCCTGGATCAGTGGTTCTTCCTTATTCCTTGATTCCTTCTCAAAGCCCTTTCTTAACACCCTTGACAAAATCCAAACCCTATTTGTGAATCGTGTTTTTGTTTTGTTTGTTTTGGTTATTTTTTGTGGAGTAAAGTTGATCCCATACATCTCAAGTGTTAACAAAACCATACTTACAAATAAAAAATCTATATTTTGAATCTTCATCAAGTAATTTTAAAATGTAAAAAAAAAAAAAAAAAAAACCCATAAGGTGCCACTTCACATTAGGCGGAGCACTGCCTTACCATCTCTAGACCGCATTAGTGCCAAGGCGCTGCTAAGGCGTCGCCTTACCAGCGCCTTAAAAACTATGCAGGCAGGGGGCCTAGAGTTTGGGTATAGGCATCTTTAGGGGCACAGGGGTTTACTGATTGAACCAGAGGCGAGGCAGTCTTGATCGCAGAGGGGGGAGAGTTGTTGCTGATGCCTTTGAAGCTAGAATCTTGAATGACAGGGGAGGTCTTGAAGAGACCGAGGGGATTGGCAGAGGGCTAATGGCAGGTAACAAATAGCAGGCCATCGAGGCCCCAAGAAGAACAGAGGAAGGCGAATTGAAGCTGACGCCTACAAAGGCTGGAGCAGTCATGGCTAATGAGGCCAGCTAGACAGGTTTGATCATAGGCATGGCCAACAAGGAGGCAAGTGCAAAGGAAGGCGAGCTAGAGGTGACACCTTTAGCAATAGTTGTAGATGTGGTTAAAATGGATGGATTGACGAGGTTGATCGCAGGCAAGGCAAAATAACAAGGGTGATAGTGTAGGCGGCCAGCAGGAGAGGCCGAGTCTAGGGGTAGGGGGTAGGGAGAGCCAACGAGGACGGGCGAGAGGTGGTGGCCAAAGTGTAAGAGACGGGAGCAAGGGGATGGTGCGTGGTGAGGATGTAGGTGTCAGGATAAGGAGAAAGGTCAGGATGAGTGAGATGGTCGGGTGAGTGGGTTTGGGCAAGGAGGGGTTTAGAGGCAGACGCGGGTAGAAAGGGCCAGTAGTGATATGAGGTCCAGGGCCTAAGGAGTAAGAATAGGCCAAGGAGTCATGAGTGGGCCGAGGGTGGTAATTAGGATCTAAAGTAATTGGAGGTTTGGATGGGTAGACATGGGCTTGGGAAGAGAGGGGCCTAAGAGAGGGAGAGTTAGAGCATAATCGAAGAAATTCCTCGACCGAAGTCAAGGTAGGGCCCCTAAAGGGAAGGTGAGTAAAGCGATGGATTGTATAGAAGAGCGGAAAGAGTATTCAGGACGCAAAAGGTTAGCAGAAACAATAGGCTCAACAGGGGTGACAGAGGAAGGGACATAATGCAAGGAAGGGGGAGGGCAAAGGCGCCTTCGGCGGTTGCAGAGGAAGGTTCCGAAAAGAGTAAAGGTAGATTGTCTGAATCATCATCAGAACCAGAGCCAGAGTTGTCATCAGGGGTAGACTCCATCAGAAGGGCAAACCGATTTTGCCCAGCAGATTCAAGGTTAATGATCATCGGATCGAGATGGTCGAACGAAGGGGTCTGAGCCTTCAGAGGCCTTCGAATGGGCCATGCGGCTGCAATTCTGACGTTGGAGTCTCCTGTGATACCGAAAGTGATGATTTTGAGTTAGAGAGGAACGATCTTAGCAGCTTCCTCAAGTAGAGAGGCAATCTTTTCTTGTTGCAAGTTGTCGGTGGTTACAGCGTATATCTTGGTGGTGCAGTATTATGTTAGATGCCCAAAGGTCATGCAAGCAGTACAATGAGGGAGCCATTCATATCGAATCGATTCAGAGAAGAAATGTTCGTCATCTTCATAAAAGGAAACAGCAGCCGACGGGATGTGGTCTATAATGATTTCAACATAGATACGGGCATAGGAAATTCTATCCATCAACTTGTTCGAAGATCAGAAAAGAGGGGCTTTTCTATGATAGACCCCACGATGCTGAGACCCTCATAACACTAGAAATGAAGAGGCAGCGATAGAACGGTGATCCATATCGGGATGGACTTGTAATCGACCTTGTTGAGGCCTGAGAGAGGTATATTTGTCCCATTGCCTGAGGAAGATGGGCTTGCGGCGTACTTCCTAAGGACCAGCTTCGAGGGCGGTGGTCTTGTCGGAAACATCAGAGAAGTCGAACACAAAAAGGCCGTTGTCTAGCATGGTGGAGAGTCTACCCTTGATAAGCCATTGTTTGGTAAGAAAAGTATAAACAATGTGGAAGGGGGCGGCTGCCTAGAAAATGCCACTATGAGGCAGTTTTTCCACTTAGCTATTTCAGGCGCAAGAGTCCTAGAGGGTTGATGCTAATAGGCAAGTCGTTGATAACCAAGGGAAGGATGAAGTGAAGGGGTATATCCCTCATGGGGAGGGAGGATGAGGGGGTGGAGGAGGCAGAGGCCATGAGATTCTACGGCTTGGGGGTGGAATAGGGAGGAGGAGGAGGCAGGGAGGCCGAAGGTGGTTGGGAGTTGAAGTTAGGGAAGAAAGAGAGGAGGGCATTGTCAGGGGTGGTTCCGATGGTGAAAACCGTCGGAGAGGGGTCGGTCATGGAGAGGGGACTGTCATGAAGGCCCTGTACTGAATGTTTGTCGCTTAGCCTTGTATAGGTCGGTTCATCAAAAATCAATTTTTAGAGAAATATTCCTGTTCTCTAATAAGTTTGAATAGTTAAAAGATTTGATTTTTACATAAGACTGTTTGTATTAGGAATAGCGCAAAACTAGATTTTCACCAAGTTGAAGATTACTTAAATTGAGTTGTAATGGCAAAGTTATGTTCCAATCAAACTAATTTTAAAGTACGTGAATTCTGTAAAAATTGCCTGAATGAAAATCATTTTATGGACATCAAAACAAAAGAATATTTGATTGGACCATTTGGTGTTAACAATGTTTTAACACGATAAGATTTATGGAACTTTTAGAATTGAGAAAAACCCCAGCATTTGAAAGTTGAAAATCGCCCCTACAATAAAAAAATCCAGTTTTTGTTCTTGGATTGGGGGTTGAATTTTTATCCTTTTAAAATTTGATTTTTTAAACTATTTTATTAGATTCAAATAGAGGGTTATTTCATTATTTATGAATAATATCTTAACATTTACTTAAATAATATTTGACATAAATAAGTGTTGCGCCCAAGGTTCAAGAACTTAGTTCGTTTCGGTGGTTTAAAAACCACCAAAATTTTTTCGAAATAGCGTACTTTTTCCATGTGTTTTGCTTGCAAGTTTTGGGAGGCTAATAGGCGAAATTATCCAATTAAGTGAAACGAAAGACCGAGATGACCGAAATTTCGACGAAATAGTTCATTTTTTGGACCAAAATGAGTGAAACTTTGGCAAGATGACCGAAATTGTGCACTTTTGTGTTTTCAATGCAGTTCTGAATCGGTAAAGAAAAACCCCAAAATATCCGAGATTTTGGTGAGAATTCTCCGAGTTATTGAAACATGGTTGCACCTTGCAGTAAGGTCCTAGTGTAATAAGGCGATAGTCGCCTAGACGGGCCAGACCCCAACTAGGCCGCCTGGACACCTAGTTGTCGCTTAGGCGACGCCTTGACAACTATGGTTGGAACTATTGTCAGAAAATAATGGGCAACAATTTGCATACAAGGTGCAACTTTTGTGATACTGCCAGTTAGAGAGATACAGAGCAAAAGCAACACATGGCAAGAGAGGATCCAAATTTCCCCAAGTGTCCAAAGTATCCTATAGAATTGAGCAAAGCAATGTAAAAACATTTAAGGCAGTTAAAGAGAAAAGCAAGAAGGTGAAGAGAGATGTTGAAAGGTTCACAGAACATTTGATGGAGGATTTTGACGACTATGAAGAATCAGAAATGGAAGGGGAAGATGAGTATGAGACATCTATTCTCCTTTACACAATCAATTGAATGCACTTGTCGTACTCGTACTTTGTTCTCCTTTTTATACATTATATATTTCTATATTGCTTATTTATAGTGTTTTATGCCTAAAAAAATGTATTTTGCTTGTATCCTAAACATTTCCATGCATTTCTTGATCATTTCCTTGTGTATCTTATGTCACTTTGATATAACATGATAAAAGGAAGTACCCAGTACCCAAGGTTCCAGCCATTGCAGATCAGGAGAGGGTCATAATGTATGCAGCATTACCCCTGCTAGAGGTTGTTTCCTAACTCAAACTTGTAACCTCTAGATCAAAATGGATCAACCTTACCATTGTGCCGAGGCCTGCTCTCTCTCTCTGATATGATACGGTACATTTCTTAAAATCACCCTTCCAATACAAAACCCAATACTGATACTTTAAACCTTGCATAAGACTCAAAACTTACTACTTTAACATAAAATTTACAAATTTAACACCTCTTCAGTGTTCATAAACAATGAAATATATTCTCTATATAATCAAATTAAATTCCAGAAACACAAATATTACCATAATGTATCAACCGAATGAACTTGCTACCAATTTCCTAAAGCACCCAGGAATCATAAGATCTTTGTCCAATAGGAAGCTAAAGTAAATACCACATCAAATTATGCCAAGATAACAGTAAACAGCCATGGGAGGAGGGAAAAGAAGTGAGCCAGGTTTCATTAACTAGGACTCTGTCAAGCTTGCAAGCAATGCGGGCCTCACCTGATCTTTTGTTGTTCCAAGAGAATTTTATTCCAGACCATCTAAGGTCTTCAACAACAATATCCTCAATGCAAGAATTTAGGGAATCCACACTAACATTGTCCAGGGGCCCCCCTCCTTGTTTCTTATGCTACTCCTAAAGCACACACTATAATAAGAGGTAGAGATCTATTAGTAGCATACTCGATCAAACGGGTGATTTTCTCGCCTACTACGGAACCCATACTACCCCTCCATGAATTGAAAATCCATAACAACCAATTGCTATGGGAATCCCCATTTAGTTGACCTATGCCTATTTGAATGGCCTCAATTAACCCTGTCTTTAGTTGATACAAATCGATATGCTCTTGATAAGGTTCCTCCTCCGAATCAAATTCAATGGGGTCTATAGAGACCATGTCTTCATCCATAGGATCCCAAGTATCCGGATCAATCGGATTCTATCCGAACTACTCATTTTCCAATGATATCCACTTTTCTCCCACGAGAAACAAGGAGGGGGGGCCCCTGGACAATGTTAGTGTGGATTCCCTAAATTCTTGCATTGAGGATATTGTTGTTGAAGACCTTAGATGGTCTGGAATAAAATTCTCTTGGAACAACAAAAGATCAAGTGAGGCCCGCATTGCTTGCAAGCTTGACAGAGTCCTAGTTAATGAAACTTGGCTCATTTCTTTTCCCTCCTCCCATGCAACTTTTGAAACCCCTGACATCTCTAACCATAGTCCCATCTCTCTCCTCATCCAACCCTACACCTCCTTCGGGCTTAAAGCTTTTAAATTTTTTGATATGTGGACCTCCCACCCCGACTACCCTGACATAGTTAGGGAGGCTTGGACTAAGCCTGTCCAAGCCTTCTCCTCTCCCCTCATTGCTGTGGCTAGAAGGCTGAAGAATGTCAAAATTACCCTAAAGTCCTGGAATACTAACTCCTTCGGGAATATTTCTTCTCAAGTTATTGAATGCAGGAACAAGCTCCCCTCCATTTAGGCTCAGCTGCAGACCGATCACCTCAATCTTGCTTTGGCGAATGAAGAAAAAATTGAGACGACTAACCTCTCTTCCCTCCTTGCCCAAGAAGAGAGTTTCATGAGAAAGAAATCCAGGATCAATTGGCTAGAGCTTGGGGATTCAAACACTGCTTACTTTCACAGATCGGTGAAAGCGAAGAATAATCTCAAATCCATCACCAAGTTGACCACCTTGGAAGGCAATCAGGTGCACAAAGTGGATGAGATAAAAGGGGCTGCTATTGATTTCTTCAAGAACCAATTTCGGATGGATCCAGCCCCTAGTCCCTCCCCCCTCCATCCCTGCGGGCTTATTACACAAGTTCATCCCTGGCAGCTTATCAGGGCCTCTTATGGCTATCCCTACTGAGGAAGAGATCACTTTGGCCATCCTCTCCCACAAGGCAAGCAAAGCCCTGGGTCCTTATGGTTTTAGCATGGGCTTCTTTACTTCTTCTTGGAACCTCATCAAAGGAGACATGATAAAAGCAGTCAAAAGCTTCTTCTTCAACCCCAGCCAAATCAAAGGGGTCAGCCACACTTTTCTCTGCCTCATTCCGAAGAAAGAGGGAGCAGATGAGATGAAGGATTTTAGGCCTATTTCTCTATGCAATCTCCTCTATAAATTCATAACCAAAATTCTTGCCAACAGAATCAAGCTTGTGGTCAACTCCCTTGTTAGCAATAACCAATTGGCCTTCATCCCAGGAAGAAGTATTGGGGATAATATTCTCCTTTGCCATGAAATTGTAGAGGGTTTGACAGAAAAGCTCACTCTTTAGCTGCCCTTATGAAAATAGACATCCACGAGGCCTTTGATTCGCTAAGATGGGATTTCATTGTCTTGGTCTTCAACATGATGGGCTTCCCCCTAGTTTTCACTAATTGGATTTATCAATACATTGCCTCCCCACAATTCTCAGTGTTAGTGAATGGAAGTCTAGCAGGTTACTTCTCTTCTTCAATGGTTATTACTTATTAGGCCGGGTTGCCCCCTCTCTCCATAAATCTTCTGCCTTGCCATGGAAACTCTTTCCAGAAGTCTGCAAATGGCCACTGACAAGCTCCTCATCTCAGCCATCCCTAAGTGCAAGACCATGAAGCCCACTCACCTTGCTTTTGCTGATGACTGGATGTTCTTCTCCAAACCTGACCCCACTTCCCTTGGTAACATCATGGTATGTTTGACTTAGTTTGCTGTTATGTCTGGGCTCCGCATCAATCATGGGAAATCTCCCATCTTCTTGGTTGGGATTCCCGACTCTGCCAAAGCTTCCCTGCTTGAGCAAACAAGTTTCAGTATTGGTCAACTTTCAGTGAAATACCTTGGGCTCCCTCTCATTCTAGCTAGGCTCTCCGCCCATCATTGTACTCCTATGCTTGACCTTATTAGGAAGTGCCTCCAACTTTGGAAAGGAAAGCTCATGTCCTTTGCACGCCGTCTTGAGCTTATTAGATCAGTTCTCCAAGCATCTTACATTTATTGGTCGGGTATTTATGGTTTGCCGGAATCCATCATCTCCAAGTTGGAATCCATTTTTGCTGCTTTCCTTCCTTTGGAAAGGATCTGAATGCTCTAGATTCCTTCGTCCAATCAGCTGGGCCACAGTCTGTCTTCCTAAAAATGAAGGGGGGCTTGGTTTGAGAAGGATTAAGGATGTTAATCTGGCTGGTATCATCAAGTTGGCTTGGAAGATCATCTCTAAGAAGAAGAGTATATGGGTGGAATGGGTCTACTTAAATCCCCTTAGAGCGGATTCCTTTTGGACAGTAGAAGTTCCTGCAGATGCCTCTTGGGTGTGGCATAAAATCATAGCTATCCGGCCCTCTATATCTTTGGCCTGCTTCTCTCAGATTGGCAATGGGGCCAACACTTATCTTTGGCTTGACCCTTGGCACCGTAAAGGTATTCTTTATCACAGAAGAATCTATAACTCTAGTCTTCCCAAGTTGGCGCGTGTGTCTGATATCCTTTAGTCTCCTCCGGATCATTCCTTGATTCCTCTTGCTATGGATGGCCTCTACTTCTAAGCTCTTCTCTTCCAAGGCTGCCTGGGATTTAGTCAGGACTCATGGGACAGCTTCTCCATGGCATCGCCTTATATGGTTCAAACATCACATCCCTCATTAGAGCTTCACGACTTGGAGAGTGCTTACTAACTCCTTGCCTACGAATCATTTCCTTTTGCAGAGAGGCATTCAAGCTGATCCTATGGGCATCCTTTGTGGCAATGAGGTGGAGACTATCAAGCACCTCTTCTTTGCTTGCACTATCTCTTCTTCCATCTGGAAAGGAATCCTTGCCAAATGTTGACCTATCAATAGGAGAATCCTTCCCTTCCATAGGGAGTGGATTCGGGTGGACATGACTTTCAGGGAAAGTCTATTTGTGATACTATTGGAAGATTGGCATTCTGCGCTCCAATAAACCAGATATGGATGGAAAGAAATAAAAGGAAATGGACCTCCAACTCCTGTCCGCTAGAGAAGATTTGGGCCTCCATCTTCTTTGACATCAAAGCAAAAATTTCTCGGAATTCTTCCACTTGTAATCCCTCACCTAGAAATTGCCATATTGTAAACTCCTGGGAGCTTCCTAGCTCCATCATCAGGAACAGTAATTCCCTCTGAGTCTCTTTCTTCTTCCCCCTCCCCTTCTCAGGGGCTGTATTCTTTTCTTTCTTCGCTTGGTAATGAATTATTTATTCACCCAAAAAAAAAAAATAGTAAACAGCCATGTTTTGTCCTTAAAAGTAGGCTTAAAGAAAAGTGATGGAAATAACAAAAGATTATATGGAGTCAATCAACAGTAGAACTATCCTCCCTTTAATTCTTCCTTCATTCTTATGCATCCTGCTTACATGGAAGAGATAAACCATCCCTTAGGACCGGAAAGACCCCCACATTATCACAAGACCAACAACATGAAAGGAGCCACTTTCCAGATAATAAATCCATTCATACCATAGAAATACTTAGATACAGTATATATTTACACCATTATAAGTATGGACAGATCTATCTAAAAAAAAAACACACAAACAAATGGTCCACACATTCCAGACCACATGGCGATGGATAAAAAGGTCAGCAATATGAAAGCTAATTGGGATGGTATATATGGGTTGGGTTGATTATGGTTTAAGGTTATAAATATTATTGTTTTAGGTCGGTTATAGGGCTCAGACCAGTAGCAGCAGTTGTAAAGCCTAGAGATGGGTTTTTACTGTGGCAGCAAGAACACTCGTTGAGTAGTTTGTTTATCATGTTTGAAAGATGAGGAGTTGTAACTCTAGAGAATTCAAACATGTGGCTGAATCCTATAGTGGTCATAATGATAAAAGTTTGGTTTTCAGACTCTTCAACTTATACAGTATCCTACTGCCTAAGTAGACTTTGGCCACAAGGCGATCCTAGTTGTCAAGGCGCCTAGACGCCATGGTGTTCACCTAGATGACAGTTAAATGTTGTATGTGATGAAAATAGATAATAGACGGTTTTTGACTTTTTTCTTCTTCAGATTCCTTTCATCAGTCAAAGTCACGGAATTAGTATAGTTGAATGAAGAAAGATGGAATTTATGTGATACAATCAAACACGGCAGTATTCTCCAAATAGAATAAACCTCACCTTTTCTGCTGATAGCTTTCCCAAATCCAGAAGATGCAAAATAAATTGTGCTGTTGACCCATTTACAATAAGAGTTAGGAAAACAATGCCACCAGTGAAGAAAACAAACTGCAGCAAAGGAGAAATTTTTAGTTCCTAAACGGAAAGGCTGGCTTGATTTACACAGGAATCCAGCATGGCATATTTGTACCCAAGAAAAAAAAATACCATAACTCCGGTGCTCTGATCGAGAAAAGTTAAGTTGTCACTGGAACGCTGAACCACGAGAAAGCCATAGACCAGTTAGAAGGGTAATCAAGGTTTTGAATGAAAGAACAACACTAATTAAATAATAAAACTTCCCACCACTTAAGGAAATAAAAGATAATAAAGTCAAGCACCATATAGATTATAGGAACTAAAGAATGGGATCATGTACGATAAGGATGGGAGCATATGAATGCCTATTCTTAAATTAAGTCATGCCATATGGAACACTTGATTAATTGATCTGTCAGTATGTAACCTAAAAAGCATGCACTGATACAAAACTGATCAAGTAGGATAGAGGAGTTTTCATTACATCAGAGGGTCACTATTCCTTGAATGGTACAAATTTTTCAACTGAAGCTATGCTAACAAGTGTCCCAGAACTCAAATTATGGGATGATAACAAAATGTTCTGATGTTTCATGTGGTATTTATTCACATTATGTAGAAATCTTTCTTTCACATATATCTTATGGTGTTTCTTCTTTACTTCCTACTAAACTTATGCCCTGTTATTATTCCTATAACTATTGCTAGTTGTGTCTTAGAGTGCTTTTCGCAGAGGGCAGTGCCTCATACTACCACCTCCCTTGACAGTGTCTAGGTATTTCTCAGAGTCTGTTTGCTGATGATATTATTTTCTTCACCAAAGGTTTTAAGTCCACCCTGAAGTGGGTTTATTGGTAGGTACGAGGGCTTCTCGGGTCAGCTGGTGAACAGGCATAAAATTTGTTTTATCACTAGCGCTAAGGCTTTAGAGGTGAGGTTGAGGATGGTTGGTGATGTCACTGGGTTTATGAGGAAATCCTTACCCATTACTTATTTGGGAGCCCCTCTTTATTCAGGTAGGCTCAAGGTATCCTATTTTGAGGATGTGTTGGCTAAATTGAGGAGAAACTAAGATCTTGGAAAACTAATTTGGATTTATGCCAAGTAGATCCACTACAAAGACTATCTACCTACTGAGGAGGCTCATGGAAGGCTATAGAGCCCACTAGAAGGATCTCCACATGGTTTTTATTGACCTAGAAAAAGCATATGACAGAGTTCCAAGAGATCTAGTCCGGCAAGTCCTAGTAAAGCGAGAAGTGTCGAGTATATATGTGGATATAATTAAGGACATGTATGAGGGTCGTGACTCATGTGAGATCTATAGGAGGTCAAGGCAAGGGATTCCTGATTATGATCAGGTTACATCAAGGATCGCCTTCAGCCTCTATTTGTTTGCGCTTATCATGGATGAGTTAACCAAGTGCATTCTAGACGATGCCCCTAATGTATGCTCTTTGCCAATGACATCGTTTTGGTGGATGAGACTAAAGAAGATATCAATGCTAAGTTGGAGCTATGGAGATTAACCTTGGAAACAAGAGGTTTTAAGATTAGTAGATCGAAGACAGAGTATACGATGTGTAACATTAGCCACTCTATGATGGATAACGAAATGGTGAAGATTGGAGAGAGAGATTCCTCAAAATGACTATTTTAAATATTTGGGGTCAATCATAAATAAAGAAGGTGACATAGAGGATGATGTTTCACGGAGAATTAAAGTGGGATGGATGAAGTGGAGAGATGCGTTTGGAGTGTTGTGTGATCAACCTATCCTTTTAAAGCTTAAGGGAAATTTTTGTAAGGCTGTTGTGCGACCGGCTTTGATAGATGGGGTGGAATGTTGGGCAGTTAAGAAGTGTCATATAGAGAAGCTATGTACAGCTGAGATGGCAAAGTCAAGATGGCTGTGCGATAAAACTAAGAAGGATAAAGGAATGAGCATATTAGATCTGATTGGGAGTTGCATCAACCGACGACAAGCTTCGGGAAAGTCATTTGAGGTGGTATGAACATGTTCAAAGAAGGCTTGAGGACGCTGTAGTAAGGAGGAGTGATCTGATTCAGATAGAAGGATCTAAAAGGGCTAGGAGCAGGCTTAAAATGACTATAGGCAAAGCGGTGAGGAACAACATGCTTAGTCTCAGTCTTGTCCCAAGTATGAACTTGGATAGAGCCTATCAGAGGGCAAGGATCCACATAGCCGACCCCATTTACCTAAGATTTTCCTGACTTATTGGGTTGTGCCTCTTTCCTCTTACTCTCATCCATTTACTCTCTTTTTTGCCTATTTGTTTTGTATGGATCCATGTAACCGACCCCATTAAGTTGGGATAACGCTGAATTTGTTGTTGGCTAAATTAGAGAATAAGGTGGCTGATTGGAAATGTAGATTTCTTTTGTCGGGGAGGGGGGATTAACCCTTCTTGAAAACGTCCTTGCCTCCATGCCAATTCACATCTTATCTTTCTTGGAGATTCCAAAATCGGTCATTAAGAAATTCAACTCGATATGCTCAAATTTCCTAGGTCTATGGTCGTCATCATTGGGTGAGTTGGAAAAATATTTGTAGGCCTAAGGAATATGGATGAAGGAGGGCTTGGAGTCAGGTCATTACAGGATTTCGGTTTTTCCATGAGACTAAAAGGCCTATGGCGTATCATCAATGAAAGATCTCTATGGAGTTCCTTTTTCCTAGCAAAATTCTATAGGGGGGGGATAACACATTACTTTAGTCAACAATTGCCTGGTGAGATCGAAGACATGGAGATGGTACATTCAGATGAAAGAAATTTTACTATCTAAATCAAGGTGGTTAATTGGTCATGGTGGTGTCTTGTTTTGGCTTGACAACTGGCTAGGGACGGGTCCTTTACTTGACTTCGTCGATGAGGCTTTGCATATTGATCTTAATGTTTGAGTTGGGATGTTTTGGGTGACTGGGGGGAGGAGGCCATAGGTTTCATTGATTCTACTTCTGTTCGTGCTACCATCATAAAAAACAACTTCAAGCCATTTGATAAAGTGGATAGGCTGGTTTGGACTCCCTCAAGTGATGGAATCTTCTCCGTCAAATCACTCGGAATGAGGTCCGCTGCCCTTATCCAAAATTTTCTTATTCTAAGTGGCTGAGATGAGGGCTCTTCGAGACAGCCTTCCATTGTGTGCAGATATGGGTTTCACAGAATTTTACATTAACTCTGACTCTTCATTGATTGTTTATTTTAATTCTCAGAGATCATGGTAGTTGTGGAGCTGTTGGTATTGGTTTCAGGATGCTATTTCACTTTGTGACTCTCTAAAAGCTCATATCTCCTTCTCGTTTGTTGAGAGCAATCGTGTTGCAGATTTTTTGGCTAATTTAGCTTGTGAAGTCTTGAATAGTTCCACGTTTCTCCCGAGTGATCTCATTCGTATCAATCGGGAAGACAAGGCTGGCTTGCCAGTTTTCAAATGTAAATTTGTACTTCTAGATGGGTTACTTTTGCATGGTGAGAGTGTGATCAGTTTCTCTAGGTTGGGGTAAGGCTGGTTTTATCCCCCATTGTACTCTTTTTTATTATTATGTTTATTTCAATAAAGTTTAAAGGCTTCCCCGGGTCCTAGATAATATTTGAGTTAAAAAAAAAAAACCATTCACTAGAATTTCTTTGATCTTGGTAACCATATCAGCAACCAAGAGGTCCGAAACTGATTCTTGAACTTTTTCCAGGTTCCATCTCTAACACCTTTTGCTAATTCCTAGGCTGCTGGTTTGATTGAATTTTGGTTGGATTTTGGAGGTTGGAAAACCCCTCTTAAATTCTTAGGTTGATTCGTTTCCAAATGAAGCAGTTTGAACTTTCGAGTCAAATCTATTTTTCCGTTGTGGTTTACATCTCAAGGTTAAAGACAACGTCCCCTTCCCCATGATGTCTTTTGTTTCATTATTTTATTTTTTCAACTTCCAATTGAGGGTGAGCCTCAGCACAACGGTAAGGTTGCTCCATTGTGAACAAGTAATGGTAGGTTCGATTCAGGAAACAGCCTCTCTGCAAAGTGGGGGTAAGGCTGCGTATATTATAACCCTACCCAAACCCAGTAATGGGAGCCTCGTGCACTTGGTACACCAACTAACAACTCTTAAGTTTTGACATCTATATCAGACAACTCTGAAATCACATGTTTAAAATAATTCCATCTATCGCCAAAAAAAAAAAATGTAATACATAATTACCATCATAATTTATTTGTTGAATCATGAAAGTAATGCTCTAGGGCCATTCTAGGATTTTCCCCCTTCCACCAACCCTAATTAATGAGTGGCGGTGGAAGGGACGCATACTTGTAATTTTCCTTTTGCTTTGCTTATTATAAATAAAGGCTTGAGTGATCTCATTATTCACTCAAGCATTCTACCCTAATTTGGCTGTTAACATGGTATTAAAGCTACTATTCTAATCTAGGATTTTTAAGCCTTCCCTTTCTCTTCCTAAATCGGAAGCCTCCATGCCTTCTCAACCTCCATCTTCTTCTTTTCCTTTGTCTCCCTAATTCCCCATAGGGCAGCACTAATGAGGTGATTCAGATGAACCTAGTTGCTGTCCTACACATTACCTCAATGTTTTAAACCCTAAAACCCTGTAAGTTAGCAATTGAAGTACTTTTCCCTACCCTGCATTTTCTTAGGGTTTGATTCTTTCTTCTCTTAAGATCAAACCTCCTCTTGAAGATCAAGCACTGCACCTAGAAGAAGTATCCATCAATGCTTGCAAGATTGAAAACCATGCCCATCTGCAAATTTCATAAATCAACAAAACCCTAACTTCATCGATTTTTGGGATTCCACTCTCATATACAATTGATTTTTGAAGGATATCCTCCCCAGGGGATTGGCCCTACCTGTGGCCCTATCTGCCAAATTTTGGTGTGTGATCTCTCTTCTTCTCTAAAATAGGGTTTTGGGAAAACCCTAATTTGTCCATCTCACCAGTCCCTTATCAGAAGCAAGTTATATTTGGAGGAGTGACTCAGGGAAACACGATCCAAGTTTGAGCACTTTCTGATGGCTGGTTTTGAAGATTTTGGACTTATCCCTATCGTTGTTGATTTCTCCTTCGTGCCATCATGTCTAAAGTAACTACTGCAACCTCAGGATCTAATGAGCAAAGTCGCAATGACTACATACCTTTCGGTGCTTGCTCTGTGAAATTGGAGGGAACTAATTACCTCATCTGGTCCAAATCTACCTATCTCACTATTGCCGGCAGAGGTCTCATTGGACACATCATAGGAAAATCAAACAAACCCTCTGAAGAAGATACATCTCAGGATAAATGGATCACTAATGACTCTTTAGCAATGTATTTTTTTATTGACTCTATTCATCAGTCTATTTCTAGAGGATTCTTGTTATTGGAAACTGGACATCAGATCTAGGTTGCTGCCAAGGAAACCTAAAAGATAAATAGGGAATGATGCTCATGTATTTGACCTTCCCAAGAAAGTTCGTACCACTACTCAACAATACCTCTTAATGTCCAAGTACTATGTTGCACTTCGAACTTTGTGGTATGAGCTCGATCACTTTGCAGACTATCAACCTACCAATGCTGCAGATATTACTCCTTATATAAAGCATGTGGACAAAATCATGGTGTATGATTTCTTGGCTGTTTTGAATGTTGAATATGATCAGATTCATGTCCAGGTACTTGGAAAATCACCCTTCCCAACTTTGGAACAATCCTTTGCACTGGTTCATACAGACGAGTGTCGTCACAACTCTATGCTTCATCCCTCCACTACTGAAAAATCAGCACTCTAGACTGGTTCCACTTCTACTTCTGAGGGAGCAAATCGTACTGTGATACCACCAAGGAGAGGGTTAAATGTGACCACTACAACAAGCCATACCACACCATACCATACCATACCATACCAACTTCAGGCTTTCAGACGTATGCTAAAGGCTTCTAAGTCCCTTCAGGTTCCAACTTTGCTCATTCAGGTATTTTGTTTAGTAGTCATTGTGCATTGGTAGTCTCCAGTCCTTGGATCATTGACTCCGGTGCGACTAATCATATAACAGGTTCCTCCAGCTTATTTCACCAATATTCACCCACCTCTTGCAGAGATAAAGTTAGGGTTGCAGATGGCACCCTATCATCTATCTCCAGAAAGGGTTATACTTAGGGCCCGTTTGATTTTGTTTCTCGAAACGTGTTTTACCGTTTTTCTGTGCTCAGATACGGAAAAACATCCTCTTTTCCGTTTGATTTGCTGTTCCGTTTCACCTATTTATTGAAACAAAAATTAAAATTTATACCTGTTTTTGTTTCTAGAAACAGAAATGAAGAAATACTTCTGATTTGCTTTTTTGTTTCTTGAAACAAAGTGAGGGAGAAAAATCGTGAAAATCCCGAAGCCCTACCCAAGCCCAACTCTCCTATCTCTATGCAACTCTCCACAAAGCTCCAACGTCTCTGCTCTCTCTCAAATCTTAGGCATATCTCTCTCTCTCTCTCTCTCTCTCTCTCGCGCGTGCACGTCTCCCGTCAAGCAACGGTCACGCTGCAACTCACCTTACGGCGACTCCAAAGGAAGAGGTTTCTACAACTTGAACTGCTCAAGCTCAGGTCTGCAAAGCATGGGTCTCTCTCTCTCTTGTCAAGCTGTAAAATTTCAACCACTAATTGATAGATCTGATTTCATCTTTGTAACATGGGGATTAGGGGGTTTTCTTGATGATCTGTGATGGGTTATAATTCCTGGCCCTAATATCTGATTCTTGCTAAGCTTTGTGGATTTGTGTTATTTCATTTCAATTGAATACTAAAGGTTGCGTTCGTTTCTGGGTAGTCTTTTGAACAGAGTTGATCTAACTACAAATGCCAACTACATGTTTGGTATTACACATTTGATTTGCAGTCCATATAACTCATTGGACATAGTGAAACTCTCTTAGTTTCATCAGTCTTTGTTGGATGCCTACTTTTGCATGACCATATTCCGTTGCAAGAGATATCATGTTAGAATTTGTGAAAATGAAAACCCACCCTGCATTTGAGTTTTCCCCTGTGAAGCTCCCATCTATGATCATTGTCATCTATTTCTTTGAGTTGTCAATTAACTTCAGTAAGTGGGGATTTGAGGGGAGTTGTTCTGTGTCAATCCCTCACTCCTTGAAGCCTCTTGATTACAAAAGCACTGTCTCAATTCCTTAATAGAAAGGTGTTTATCATTATACTTTCCATGGGAAGTGTGGATTTCAAAGCTTGACATAAGAAATAAAAAGGGGAAACTTTAGGTTTTCTATATCTAGAAGATGGCTAGTGCCTCAGTGGTGCTCACTCTTATACTCTCTTACCCTCTTTCTCCCTCTATACATCCCCCTCCATTCTGTATTGGAATCTCCTTTCACACACTGAGGTGACTAAGGCAGTAATGGCAGGCTCACCAAAGGATTGTGTCAGGTTGTGTGAGAGTGATAAGAGAAACCATCTTTTCCATTCTTTTTTCCGTTTGATCATGATCTTTCTTCTTTTTCTTTTTTTTACCCCTCTATAAGGATTGTTCTATAGGCTCAGTCTCTGCACAAAGAGATCTAATACAAATTTGGGTCCATTTGCACTAATGTCTACTGAAACGTTTCTTGAAACAGAAGAATCAAACACTTTTTTGAGGTAAAAGAATTGTTTCTTAGAACAGAAATGGAAAAAATTATTTCTGCTGTTTTTAGACACAGAAACAGCAAAAACAAAATCAAACGGACCCTTAGGCACTGTTTGACAATGTTCCGTTTCTGTTGTTTCTACGTTTTCTTGTTCCCAGAAACAGAGAAACGGCCTAAATAGCGTTTGATAAAGTCGTTTCATTTCTCTTGTTTTTAGAAATATAAATCAAAATATATATCAATTCCTATTCCTAGAAACGCAACTGACGAAACAAGTCATACATGTTTCGTCGTTTCTAGAAACGACTTTGGATGACAACCATTGTAAAAAGCCCGATAAAATTCCTCAATCCCAAAAGCAGTGAAAGAAAAGCCACCGAAGGTCGCCTTCTTTAGCAGTGGAAAGACGGTCGAATCCCAAAAATCCATTTCAAGGAACAGGTTTATCAAACACCCAAAAATCCATTTATGTTCCCAAAAACATGCAGCAAGAACGTTGTCAATCAGTGCCTTAGTGTTCTTCCTCTATCACTTTATCTTCAGTTTTACATATCCCTAATTTTACCACTATTTATCTACTAGTAACCTTACTAGGGTTAAACTATAAAATAACCTATTTTTTTCCCTTCCCATTGCATCTTTTAGGATCTAGTAACAGAAAAGACGATTGGATGTGGTAAGGTGTAGGGTGGTCCTTATTTGCTTGTTGATAGTTGTCTCCCTAGGGTTGCAATCTCTACTACCCCTCATCAGCTACACTCTGCATCCTCTGATTTACTTCAATGGTACTATCGTTTAGGACAACCACCAATTAGGACCTTATCTCTTTTATTTCCGCATTTAGTTAAACAATGTAACATGGATGAATTTTTTTTTTTTTTTTTGTGAGGCTTGTACTCTAGTTAAATGCTAGTTCCAGTTATTTACCTTTGAATAAAATAAGTTCTTCAATTTTTTAGTTGGTTCATTCTAATGTGTGGGGCCCGTCTCGTAGGACATCTATTTTTGGCAAGCGATGGTTTGTGTCTTTTATTGATTGTCACTCTCAAACTACCTGGGTGTATATGATGCAGCACAAAGTGAAGTTTTCAGCTGTTCCACAAGATGATTCAAACCCAATTCAATGCCACTCTGAAGATTCTCCAGAGTGATAATAGAACAGAATACATGGAGGGTCAGTTTAAAAACACATTGTTGACCATGGGATCCCTCATCAAACAAATTGTGTTGGTATTCCAGCTCAAAATGGAATGACTGAATGCAAGAACAAGCATTTACTGGATATTGCCAGAGCCATGATGTTTGCCAAACAGGTTCCCTCTTAGTACTGGAGTGATGTTGTCCTCACTACTACCTACTTGATCAACCACATGCCTACTCGAGTTCTAGATTCCCGGACTCCTGCTAATGTTCTTCAAAGGGATCATCACTCACTAGGAAAATTTCATAGGGATCATCACTTACCAGGAAAATTGGATCCTCATAGCATTAAGTGTATATTTCTGGGTCATTCTGTTAAAGGATACAAGTGTTATCATCCTCCTACTCGGCGGACTATGGTAACAATGGATGTTATGTTTCATGAATCCGTTGGTTGTTATTCCTCGCCACCTCTTCAGGGGGAGTTTGGTATTGATAGTGAAGAAGTGACTCCGAATCTGCTTGCTCCACCAGAGTTTCCACCATCCTTTGAATGTCCTCCATTTCAAAAAGATAGTAAGGGGACAGAGAATGGTGTTCCAGCATGGGGGGAGATGACTCCTATCTAAAGAATTATTGGTGAATTTCAGAAACAGATTGATGACTCAACTCTTCAGGTCTATCGTAAGGGCCACATCAGAAATAAGCAACTTCAAGCCATCACCATCACTACAACACCTTTACGCATCCTCTCGCCAGCTTAGATCCAGAGCCAACTGAGTCTATTACTTAAGGTATAATTTCTTCTTTTACACAACCTATTGCTCTTAGAAAGGGCATTAGGACCTGTACTCAACACCATATATCCCATGTTGTTTCGTGTTATTCCCTTTCTCCCCTCTATTATGCTTTTGTGTCTTCTCTTTCTTCTATTCGTGTTCCCCATAATTGTTGGAAGCTCTTGAAGATGGAAAATGGAAGCCCACAATGGTGGAAGAAATGGATGCCCTAAAAAACAATGCTACATGGGAACTTGTAACTCTTCCTCCTAGAAATAAACCAGTCGGTTGTAAGTGTGTGTTAGTGGTAAAGCAAAAGATAGATGGCTCTGTGGACAGGTACAAAGCAAGGTTGTGGCTAAAGGGTTCACTGAGACATGGAATTGACTACCAAGAGACATTTGCACCGGTTTCCAAATTGACCTCTGTGCGAGTGTTGCTCTCATGTGATGTGAACCTAGGATGGGATCTCCAACAACTTGATGTCAAAAATGTTTTCTTCTATGGAAAGCTCGATGAAGAAGTGTATATAGATATCCCACTAGGTTTCTTTAGTAAGGGACCTCAGGGCAAGGTCTGTAGATTGAAGCGTGCTCTCTATGGTTTGAAGCAGTCACGGAGCGTGGTTCGAGAGATTTCAAAAGGCGATGACATATGTGGATTATTGGGGAATAAAAAGAGTAATTCTGACCACAGATTATTCATAAAGAGATCTAATAATAAAATTACTATTCTCATCGTCTATGTGGATGGCATCATGGTGATAGGGAATGACTGCTGAGATTAGTCTCCTTGAGGACTTTTTTGGTTGAGAATTTGAAATAAAGAATCTTGGAAAACTATGGTACTTTCTCGGGATTGAAGTTGCTTGATCTTCAAAAGGCATCTTCCTGTCCCAGAGTAAGTACATTCTTGATCTACTGCCAGAGAATGATTTATTGGCTTATCATCCTTCTAATACTCCTATGGAAGCTAGTACACAGCTCAAGGAAAAGGAGGGTGAACCTATTGACAAAGGGCATTACCAACGGTTGGTAGGCAAATTGATCTATCTCTCCATATTCGGCCTAATATTGTTGTGGCTGTCAATTTGGTTAGTCAGTTTATGCATGGTCCCTATTCCTCCCATATGGAGGCAGTTCTACGTATCTTCAAATACTCAAGTTTGCTCCGAAAAAATGGATTCTTTTATCTCCTTATGATCATCTCAGAGTTTAGCCTATATAGACACTGATTGGGCTGGATTACTTGACAGAAATCCATCTCAGGTTATTGTACCTTCATGGGTGGGAATCTTGTCACTTGGCGTAGCAAAAAGCAAAATATGTGGCTAGATCCAGTGCTGAAGCAGAGTTTTGTGCTATGGCACAAGGAATTTGTAAGTTGTGGTTATGCACACTATTGGATGATATTGGCGTTCCTGTTCGTCTTCCAATGATGCTCTGTTGTGATAACAAGGCTGCTATCAGTACCGCTCATAATCCAATACAGCATGACAGTACCAAACATGTGAAAATTGACAGAAACTTCAAGAGAAGTTGGGTGCTGGTTTGATTTGTGTTCCTTTTGTGAAGTCTAATGATCAACTGATCCTAAAGGGGTTAGTAGGAAAAATGTTTCGTCCTTGTTTAGTTAAGTTGGGCATGTGTGATATCTATGTGCCAATTTGAGGGGGAGTGTTGAATCAGGTACTTAGTGCCGCAGGGGCATTCTAAGCTTTCCTCCCTTCCACCAACCCTAATTAATGAGAGGCAGCGGAAGGAAGGACAGTAGTAATTTTCCTTTGCCTCGCTTATTATAACTAAAGGCTTGAGTGATCTCATTATTCACTCAAGCATTCTATCCTTATTTGGCTATTAACGTTATGAAAATGACACGAGCGAAAAAATGCAATAAAGAAAGTCTCCATATTCTAACCCTAACATCGTGAAAAGGAGTACATAATAAAACTCATAGAAAACCTTTAGGTTTGATAACTGTTACAGGCATTAAAGGGCATGCCTCTAGAGCAAAATTGACATTACCAACATGAAAATTGTTCTACTTGCACTCTGAGCAAGTTAACAGCATGGTGCAAGAAAGAATAATGGACTCATGCAACCAACCCATTAGATAATCCTTCCAAGAACCCTTATCAGCAACTATCATTCAAAGATAAAGATCAATATTGGAACTAAATCGTTCAAGGGCGTCACCTATCCGGTTAGTATGGATCAGACAACCCGAATACATTGGCCCATTAATGATATTTTTTTAGTAAGTTGAAAAATGCATTGAAAGAAGAGGGAGGGGAAATATAGCCCAAATGGAGGATTTACAAACCCAAAAGGGATACAGAAGCCCAAAAGGGCAAACAATCAAGGCCCTCATGGCCTCAAAGAACTTCTATAGGCCGGCCCAAGTGCCCAACCTGTGGAGGGGGCAAATCGGTCCGAACTGGGAAGAGAACCACAATCCTTATCCCTAACATCTAAACATAACATTTCCTAGCCACCAATACGAAGGACCACCGCAGGTGAAGAGGCAACCACAATGGAGGAGCACTGGCCGTACTGAGGGCCCCGGCCAAGCAGACGACTGGCCTAGCGGATGGGTTCTCCAAGGCAAAAGGGTGCTAGCCTTTCTGAGGGCAATGGCGGAGTGGCTACCGATCGAAAATGGCACAGCGGGCTGGTGTTGAAGAGGCTAACCAGCAGAATGAAAGGCAAGTTCCCGATGGCAGAAAGAACCACCCGGGTAGGCAGACGAGGAGGATGAAAGCCGAAGGTTCGAGCAGCCAAACAAACCAAGTGAGCCTGACATCTAGAAGGGGAGACGACCAATGTGACAAAAGGCTTGGCGAGAGTGGCATCCAAAGGGGCTGTAGACATGGTGGGCAACCAACTGAGAGGCAGAACCAGAGGAACAAACAAGCCAACGGACACACCAAAAGAGCCTGATGGCCACCCAAAAGGGTGGGCAATAGGCCTGACAGGAGAGGTGTCTAAAGTGCAGCAAGCATGGTGGGACAGAAACTGGGAAGCAACTAGCCTAGAAGGGCCAGCACTAAGTCATCTACAGGCCCGGCAGGGTAGGCAGCCGGCAGGAAGGTGAGCCAATTGGTTGCAGCAGCCTCAACACCAATCGAGATGACCGATGCAAGCAAGCACGGGAGAAGAAGGAAAAGGGAGTGGAGGAGGAAGAAGAGAGAGGGCGAGAGAAGAAGGGAAGGGAGATGCAGAGGAAATGGAAGAAGAGAGGTGCAGGAAAGAGGGAAAAGAGGAGAAGAAAAGAGAGGGGGAGAAAGCGAAGGGAGAGGGAGAGAGGAGGAGGAGTAAGAAGGGAGAGGGCGTAAGAAGAAGAGGAAGAAGGGAGAGGGGAAGGGGAGATGCAGAGAAGGGGAAGAAGAGCGTAGGAGGGAGGGAGGGAGGGAGGGAGAAGAGAAGTGAAGAGAATAGAGAGGGGAAGAAGGTGAAGGGAGAGGGAAATTAGGGGGGGGGGGAAGTGGCCCAGCCTAACGGCCATGCTGCTCGCAGTGGCGGCTTCCTTGGATGCTCAGACTCTAGGGTTTAGGAAGCAAGGTCTTCGCTATCTCTCTCTCTCCCTCTTGACAATGCATTAATGATTTTGATATGTTAATTAGGGAGAAAGAACCCTGCCGGTCTAGCACAGGAAACGCTAGACGTGTGGGCCAATGGGATGTGATAAAATTATAGTAATTTGAACTTCATACCCATACTTAGATGTGTGGGCCAATATTAATGATATATTGATACTGGATTGCCTGATCCACTATATATGATAAATCAGATAGGTCTGGTCCAATACCGAAATGGATCAGACAATCCAAATGATACCAATCCTTAAAACCATGCTAACATGACAACAAAAATAAGGACAAAAGAATCCTTAGCATATTCACAGTTGGAGATACCAAAGAGAAACCAGTACGATTATAGCAGGTCCGATTACTTGGTGCCCTGGGCACAGAATGAGACTTCAAGACAAAATTATAGTAATTTGAACTTCAAACTCATCCTTAGACCATGCTACCATGACCCCACACACCCCCACCCCCCCCCAAAAAAAAAAAAATCCGACCTTATCCATGAAAAATAAGGAAAAAAGAATCTAAAGCATATCCACAGGTCAGTTTACTACTTTACTGGTTGCAGAAGTCCTGGGGACAGGATGAGACTTTCAGACAGAATTAAGTAACATGAATTTCAATTAATAGGCTGATTAGCAAGAAAAGATTTCAAACAATTTTACATCCAAAAAGAGGCTAAACTTCCATCACCATCAGATAGACATCTCAAGAAAATGTTTAAAGTGGTCAAGAAGCACTAATAAGGAAAGCCGGTTCATAGGCATACATTTTACAAACTTTTAAGATATCACTTTTGTTAGTTCTAGTATTCCAAGGATATAAAAGTTAAATGTAAAATGTGGGGGAAAAAACCGAAATTAACTTGCCTTAACTGACAGTGATAATGCTAATGCCACAGCCCCTCGCAGACCAGACCATATAAGAATGATTGCTTCCTTCCAATTCAAACCATATCCAAAATAACGAAGGAAGGGATACAATACTCCTACAACTATGGCCCGTGAGACTTGAACAAAAACATAGAGGAGAATGAGGTAGCCCCATGATTTTCCTGAAACAAGGATGAAGAACAAAATAATATGAACCAAACAAATTCCTGAAAATGATCATTCATAGCCTAAGGAAAGCAACTTCCGCATATTTTCTGTGTTAGGAAATCAGGCAGTTTTCAATGTTTTCTTAACCATAAGTTTTTCAAAAGAACAACAAACAGTTAGGTTATCCAGTTCTTCATAGAATAGAAATAATTACTTTTAAACAAAATTATTTTTACATATTTTGAGAATGTAAAGCAAGAACTGACAACTTAAAAAATAAATTTTCACTTAAACCAAAATTATAAAGTAAAGAAAATGAAAGGGTTGGTCAACTTGTGTTTTATCCCATCACTTCTCTTACTAGATCACTTTGAATTAGAAGCCACACACATATCTTCCATGCTTCTATTCAATTACAAAATTCAAAGAGCAATCTTATCCTTGCCATACCCAGGTCACATGGCCATTGAATAAATTTTAATGACAGACATAATTGGAGTGAAGATGCTTCAGAATATTGATCATGGTGCTGCCTACCGTCAGCATTTTTTTTTTTTCAATACTTGGTTCTTTATGGCTGCCTCATGATTATAGACCCATGCTGTGTCAAGGTTTCACTCTTTTCTAGTTATTGTCACACAGACAAATGCATAAATATGACACACAAGAAATCTGCAGTTCCAAATAGCAACAAAAACAACAACTAAGCCTTTTCCCAACTGAATAGGGTCGGCTACATGGATCAGTCAAAGAAAAAGATAAAAGAGAGAAGAGGGAAAAGGGGAAACATAAAGAAAAGAAAAGAAACAAAGGCAATGCAACACCTGATGGGGACATCAAGGTGTACAGTCGAAAGAAGAAGAAGATTCAACCAGGTCCATCTTTGTGGTTAGAGGATTAAACAAGAAAGAAGAAGGAAAGAGAAGAAACAAGAAAGAAGAAGGAAAGAGAGGAGTCGAACCAGCCTTCCAGAGCTGGGTTCGACCCCCCTTGTCCTCCCAATCAGTAGATCTTGTGGACCCCACCAAATCTTATTTGATTCTAGTACTTTGCAGATCTTGTGGACCCCACCAAATCTTATTTGATTCTAGTACTTTGCTTTAAATCTAGTGATATTTGATTTTCTTACATAATTAGGAAACTAGGACTTCTTTATATTGGTCTATTAGGTAGTCTTTTATTTCAAGTAATTGAGTTTCTAAATATCTTTTTTATTTTTGGAAGTTTATTCTATTTAAGTGTAAGGCCATTGGCCATTATGGAATACAATGAATGTGAATTAAAAAAAAGCCAAGAGCAAGGCCCCCCACCCCTCTCACGATTCTCTCTCTCTTTCCATCACGTCTTCTCACTTTCTCTCTCGCCTCTTTCCTCTCTTTAGTCTCTCGGTTCTCCCTTCTCTCTTCTCTCTTGTCTCGCCTCCCTCTCTTTTTTCATTCTTTTTTCTTCTGCCATTACATCGCTGCTGCTGCTATACACTGCTGCCATTACATCACTGCTGCTGCTACACACTGCTGCCGCTACACACTGCTGCCATTACACCACTGATGCTGCTATACACTGCTGCCATTACATCACTACTGCTGCTACACACTGCTGCCATTACATCACTGCTGCTGCTACCCTCGGCTGCTGCTACTCTCGGTTGTTGTTTACTCTCCGCTGGTGCTGATCTCTCTACAACCGGCTGGACTTGTCTTCATCAACTAAATGTGGACTGCATCTCTTTATTTTGGAGGACCTTGATCTCTTCTTTTCTCCTCAGATCTGGACAGCAATACGGTAAATCATTAAACTAAACCCTCCCCACCTCCATTAATCCCTATTATATATTGCAGCCCATTGACATTGAAGCCAGCCTTTGCCCTTTGATTATGCCTATTTTTACCCATTGTTTTAAGTTGTTTCGTCACTGTTTATATCTCCAAAAAAAAAAAAACCTGCTGATTTTCTATTTTAGTTGGTTGCTAGAGGACATTGATTGTTTGCATATCTAATTTGGGTGTCTAGATTGATTTGTGCTGAACCTAACATTCGAAGTTTGTTCCCTTCTCCATGTCCCCGCTTGAAGCTTAAGTAAGAATTTATGTGTTTTTCCGTCTAGATTATTATTGTTTTTGGCTACTTTGTTTGTTAGTCTCATTTTATCTTGCATGCTTAATCTTGTTTGCTGAGTTTCTTTTTGTCCTATCTACCTAAGCCCCTTGAGTTGACCCTACCTAGTTAGTTAATCTTGTAGAAGACCTAGTCACCTAGGAACCCCCTACATCAACACCTCTGGGCGATCCCACCTAAACGTAGTCAGCAACATGGATCTTTGCCCTCCAAACAGTTCTATTTGATGTCATACTAGGGTCAAGGCCTAGCTTCTGCATGTCTTTCCTTACCAACTCATCAATGGTATTTTAGGTCTGCCCCTAGCTTTTCTAATACCTTCCCACACTGGATCAGATCACTCCTCCATACTGGAGCATCACAAGGCCACTTCTGAACATGGTCATACCACCTTAAGCCACATTCTCGAAGCTTGTCTTGAATCGGGGCCACTCCCAACTCAGCTATTACCTTGTCATTCTCACTCTATCTCTCCTAGTTTTTCCTCCCATCCATCTCTACATCTGCATCTTTGCAGATCCAAATAGCTGTTGGTGTACGATGTCTTGTATTCCATCGAAGTTTAATCCAGGGAGTACTGGTGCAGGCCCCCCGACAAAATGCGGTCCCGCTCGTCTTTTTTATTTGAGGGTCATTTTTGTACTTTTCGGTATTAGGATTCTTCGCTGTATATTTGTAGGGAGATTTACTTTCTCTGTAAGCAAATCTGAGAGGTGCGAGGACAAGCGTTGTAACCCTATTCTCCATTGATAGTTAAGCAGAATCTCATCTCACCGAGGACGTAAGCAATCTTGCCGAACCTCGTAAACTTGTGTGCACTATTTGTTATTGTTTTCCATTACCTTCTGCATCACTTTTAGGGTTGCATTTCTACAATAGCATGGGTAAAAAATGTGACTTACCAAACCACCCATCTTGCATGTACACATGTCAAGTTGGTGCTATTTCTTGCAAAAGGTTGTATAGCAAGGGGTCTTTTATACCATTGAAGAATAGACAGGTTGTAATCGTGCAGTGATATCTAGGGGTGCAAGTTTGGCCCTGACAGCCCAAACCCGCCCTGATCCCGAACAAGTACTGACCCAAAAATTTTGGCCTTGAGGGCCGGACCGACCCTGAAATTTCTGACCCTGAGTCAGGGTCAGGGCGGGTAAGGATTGATGTCTTCAGCCCGCCAAAACCTGGCCATGATTATTTTACCCTGACTTTTGGCCCTGGTTTTGGCCCGACCCAACCCTAGTTTTTGCCCCTAGTGTTGACCCTGGTAGTGACCCTGATGTTAACTATGATATTAACCTTGTTTTAGCTATTGTTTGACATTGAGTCATTGACACCTCAAAACCCCTAATATACCTTCTCACCGATCTCTCTTGCTTTTTTTACCAAAAAAAAGAAGATCTATCTTGCTTTCCTTTTGCCGCAAAAGTTTTGCCTTTAATAATATCTTCACTAATTACTCTCGGGCGTAAGGGTTTCGAATCTTTTGATACCCCACCGCCTGAGTTCACATTGTGTCACGCCTTCATCCCTTAATAGACGTTAGGATGATCTCTTTGTTTATCATAACAAATAATTAAAATTTTTTGGATTATTTGCTTTCTTAGGATGATCTACTCTTTGTTTACCATAATAGTTGGTGTTATTTGTATTGTTTGAATGTTTGCTTTAGGATGTTCTCCTCATGACAAGTAATTTGTGACTTTGTGTTTTTTATCTCCTCTTTATGAATAACTTTTATTGTTTAGTTATTTCATATTTTGCAGGGTCAGGGCAGAGTAAACCCAGCCCTTGATGGCAAACTAGGGTCAGGGTCAGGGTCATCCTAGCCCGACCCTGAAAAAACAGGGCCAATCAGGGTGGGTAAGGGTTGGGCTAAACCCTGAAGGGTTGGGCCTGGGTTGAAGTTTTACGGCCCTGAGTCAGAGTCAGGGCGGGTTTGGGCCTAGTTAAGGGGACTCAGGGTTGGACTCAGGGTTGGGCTAGGGTTTGGGCCTAGTTAAGGGGCTAGGGTTGGGCTAGGGTTTTAACCCCTAGGCCACTGATATCTGAAACACATTCTTGAGATGCCCAAGACACTTATTGTATTTTTATGACTATAGGAACCAAGTCTCTGAAAGCCGAATGAGGATGCCTGTGGAGAAGCGGCATGATAGCATCATCTCGTATCTTAACTGGAATTTCATGGTGTCCTGGCCTCCTACCTAGTGACTGGACTGTTCATTTTTTTTCCTAGCAAGACCATAGCAGGGTTCCTCTACACCCCCTAATGCTTGTGTTTTTTTGGCTAAATATCAGCAACTTTAAAATGAAAAAGAGAATACAAGATTAATGTCCAGGCATTCTTGGATGGCAAAAAACATGAAACAAACTATTGGCTCTCAAATCCACCTTTAGCATTGCCATTAGCAGACAAGAGAAGCAACAAAACAAAATCCAATTTGAAATCAAATAAATCGATACCTTGGCCTATCCATGGCATCTCATTCAATTTCATGGAACACAAATGATGGGGGGTGATCCCAAGAAGATGAGATTCTTGATTGGGCTGCCTTTTTAGCAAGACCATTGGCCACAAAGTTAACCTCTCTAATGATATGGAATCTAGGAAGTCTTTGAAGAATTAACCATTTGTTGAAGGAAAATCCAAGGAATGTTATGATTTTTTATGCAGATCACTACTGAAATGGAGTCACATTCGAACCACAATCTGTTGAGTCCTTTGTCTTTAGCCACCTTGATTCTTCCAATACACCAAAGAACTTGGCAATGAAGTTGGAGGTGATTCCTACATAAGAAGAGAATCCACCAATTGATAACCCCTGAGAAGTACGAAGAATACCTCCCACAGCTGCATAACCAGGATTACCAAGTGAGCTCCCATTTGTGCTAATTTTGATCCATCCCTCCAAAGGTATCTCCCAAAAAACTTCTTGAATATGTAATTGAGTTGCCACTGAAGAGGTATTTAATCTCGTCTCCCTTGAAAGAATAAGAATATTTATCGATTTAATAGAGCATGGTACTAATATCTCTGCCTTCAAATCTTTAAAAATTGCACATGGTAGCACTCAACGACTTCTAGGTGGTTAAACCTTCGACAATTGCGCTCATACCGGATCTGATAAGGAATGATGCAGCAGGCCACTAGCCAGAATTATTTTTAAGGAACCATTCCTTGCTTTCTGTTCCCACCAAGAAAAGAGTTCTTGGACAGATGAGAACCCAGGCCAGCGCAAAGAAAATAAATCAAGAAACTCCTTCCAAATCGTACACGAAAAAGGGCAATCCAGAAAAATATGATAACTTCTTTCCATAGCATTGACGCACAAATTACAGTGAGAAACAAATGGGATTCTTCGTTTAATCACATTATCATCTGGAGGTAGGAAGTTATTAATCACATGCAAACCAAAAAGAGATTGTTTAGGAGTAAGATATTTATGCCAATTTAAGGACTTCCAAGGAACAAGGAGAAACTTGTCACGAAATTCCTCCCAGGAAGACATTGAGTTTTTCCATATCTTTCCATCCTTTTTCCTTATAAAAAAAAAAAAAGAAGTAGAAGAAAGAAAGAAAAGAGTTTTTTTTTTTCCCAACTTCTTGTCCATAGAGTGTCAGCTCCTCTTCATAAATCATTCCTAGCATGCAGATTGCAGATCCAGCAAAACCTTTAAACCATGCAGACCATGAAATTTACTGCAACATATTTTTACCTAAGTGAGAAAGAATGGAACTACAAAATTTGGTTGCAAAAATGCAAGGAAAACTGAGTTATAGTGAGTCCAAGATGTTTGCCTCCTCTCAGTCCAGCAGGCACTCAGGAAAACAGAGAAGACACGCATGCATGACAACAAATATGCTTGGTATCCAACATTACCCCGACTGATTCTACCATAGAGGCCAACGATAGACAATAACTCTCCCCCCCCCCCCAACAAAACACAGCTTACAATTTTCATCGTACTCTACTCTACACTAGCCACCCAACTTATGGAAAAGTTCAACAACGTTACACTTCGATTCATCCCAAGGGAATATAATAGGGAAACGAAACAAAGATTTGCTTTATCAGGTATCAAACGGGTGCTACGAGCAAATAGAACACCGCTCAGTAGTATCTTCTTTCCAAGATGAAGACCAGCCCTACTCTCTACTTCAGGGCATTTCTAATCAATTATTTAATTCAATTTTAGAAGCGTAATAGGAATTCTAGTGTATCCGTACTATGAATTCATAATCAGAGCATAAAGCTTGTGATGGAATTACAAACATTACATCCTTCCACACAATATCAACCAACTCTCCCATAGTAACTAGTAAGCAAAGAAAGCAACAAAATATGTCAAAAATGTAAATGCATCTGTAAGGGACTAACCATCGCTCTCAAAATGATTGTCACCGTTCAAAACACTTTGCGCTATTACGACCCCACTGCAAAATCATTGGAACAAATTAAGCAATCAAATGCATGCATCATACCATTTCTGGAACATTATGGTAGATTAAAATATCCAAAACTGTATATAAATTAAAATGCTCTGACATAAGAAGCTGAAAATTATTTCTCCTTATTAATCTATAAAAGTTGGTGAACTCATCTAAAAAAGAATAGTAGCAGACTAGCAGTAAAGAGTTGTTAAGTTATTAAATCAATCTCTTTCAATATTTTTTGATTAGAGAAAAAAAATTATAAAAACAAAGAAAGAAAAAACACTAAATTGGCAGAGAGAACACATTCCATGCAAGGCCCAACGTCAAAAGCAGACCAACTTACCTCCATCCATCGCTTATCATAAATAAAGTTTTCCGACATTGGAATCTATTGGGAGAGTATTTTCATAGTGCATCCAAAGGATCGTGCATCTCAGATGGGATGATTACGTATTTTTGCAAACCAACTATACTGTCCAGTGCCCAACAAATCCAATGAAGGAATTGCTCTCTACAACCAACCCACCAATTCTGAGGAGGAGGAGGTTTTTTTTTTTTTTTTTTTTTTTTTGGGTGGGAGGGAAGGTCCAAAAGCATATCCTGCAAGTCCTTTCCCACTGCATTCCATTGTAGTGAGCCCCAGAAATCTGAAACCCAACACCCTAGGCTATCCTATATCAGGTCCACAGACTTTTCCTACAGATCTTCAGTGTATTATATTGGTTCTGGAACTAGCATACTCCAAGTGGGTGATGCTTAGCAACAATCTGCAATACTGATGATCAGAACCTCAGTCTGCAGTATCTATCCCGCAGATCGACAAATACTTCTCTTATGAAGAGCTGCTAATAATGACGAATGCGCTAACTATGTATATGACGCCGAAAATAGACCGATTTGATATCACCCTTCAATTCGAATTAGCAAAAGCAATGTCTCCTTGCATAACATGGATTCCAAACAATAGATATAGAGTCTGTAAGTCTAATTCAAAAGCCCATACAAGTGGGACTGTTTCATCTTATGATTCAAATGATCAGTTAAAGCTTCATAGTAAAGATTATTCTTGTATAAGATGTACAGCTTGATCGTCAAAGTAGATAGAGACGATGTTTCTTTCATCCCATCAGAAGGATATTCCAATCATAGTTTTTAAGTCGCCTTACCAGCGACTTGGAGCTGATGCGGTCTAGAGATGGTAAGGTAGTGCTCCGCCTTATGCGAAGTGACGCCTTATGGATTTTTTTTTTTTTTTTTTAAACACATTTTAAAATTACTTGATGAAGATTCCAAATATAGATTTTTTATTGGTAGGTGTATGGTTTTGTTAACACTTGAGATGTATGGGATCAGCTTTACTCCACCAAAAATAACCAAAACAAACAAAACAAAAAAACGATTCACAAACAGGGTTTGGATTTTGTCAAGGGTTTTAAGAAAGGGCTTTGAGAAGGAATCAAGGAACAAGGAAGAACCATTGATCCAGGTGACCATTTTGCTCCGGTAGCGGTGAGCTTCATTCTTCTTTGACAGGAGTAGAAATATAGTGGATGACCTTAGGGCTTAGGCACTCATTTTGGCATCATAGAGGTAAGTATAATAAATACTTGTATTTTTTATGTCTTCTTTTCTTTATATTTATAATTTTGTTTCATAATTATGTATTTATATTATATGTTAATATGTTATGATGATTGATGATTGATGAAGATGAACTTAGTTTATTCACTTTCTTGATTTGTTTTCTTGATGAATATCTTACATTGGTATGAATATGAACCTTTATTATTTATTTAACATATGAGTAATAGGATTCAACTAGGATTTGAGCCAAATAGATTGGTTTTATAAAAAAATTACACAGGAACGCTTTAGTCGACAAGGCGATGCTTTATGCCTACCTTATCGCTAAGGCGCTCCAAAAGACCCTCAAATGCCTCCGTCGCCTTACCGCATTAAAAACTATGATTCCAATATGTTGCGATAGAAATATGGATTACTAAAAAATAGCCACACCAGAACAGCCAAACAATTTGTAGCTTTCAATAATGACATAAATACAAGAAAATCCATAAGGAATGCTGAATTACTTCCATACCTTAAGATGAAAATTAGAGTATTAGCAATGTAACTAACCATTTCCCTGAAAATAAAACAGGAAAAACCGCTCAAACATGCTGATCAATGATAATCCTACGAAGTCTTGATGAGAAGTCAATAATTACATATCCACCCCTCTCCCGAAAGAAACTAAATCATTTAAAAAAAATGAATAATAGGATTTTACTATCGCCATTCCTATGTTACATATCAAGCAAGATGTACACATTCCATTGGGAGGGGGGCTGGGAGGATGCCCAAACCCAAGTCTATGTTGGAAAATGGTTCTAGAAGAAATTTACAAATATGAACAAATGATTTTATTTTAGTGATTCAATAGAATAGTTTGAACAATATGTGATACATCCAACAGTAGCAAATGACTACCTTTGCTTAGAAGCAATCTTTTATATCAAGAAATTCTCATACTTTAGAAAATGCAACCGTAGCTGTTATGGTGTTGACTTTTATGTTTATATAACAAATGGAATTTTCAAACCACAGTATCAAGCATAAAAAATTATGAGGTGGAACCAAGGCGTTGAGTATCTGCATTGGGCAGCAAAATGGAAAGCTGATTTTAAGAAAAGTCTGGGAGACATATAGTGTAGACTCTAAGAGCAATTTTATCTTTTAGAGTAGATGGGATTCACTAAGCTTTGGCCAAAATAAGAGTAGGAAGAAGTTTTCTAAAAAAATGGATTTTTAAGTTTTGACAGCCTGTATATCAAGTGTATCGGTACCATATCTGTAGTGTATCGGTCCATGTCTGTGACTCATTGGTCCGTATTGGTTAAATTACAGTTCTGTAGAATTTTTTTTTTTTTCTATCGGTTCTGTAGTAATCCCGATATGTATCAAGACTTGAAAGTAAACACCATGGTGAACCTAATCATAACTTCATCGAGATTATAATCATATAACAATATTGAGTCCTTGTCTCCTTGACAACCAAAAACCTATTTCGGAATGACTTTCTTGCGATGCCCAAGGTTATATCGTAGTGTGTCATCTAAGGGTTCAATGCAGCAATCTGAAAGATAAACAGAATTATGAACACTAAACTCTCTAAACCATTGAAAAATAGCAAAGGCCATTGACATCTTCTACATACCAAAAATGATGCAAGCTCTGCTGGCCTTCACCTTTAAAAGCGGTCCTTGCAACTGCAGAATAAGACCTGACCATGGATAACATCAAGGAAACAAATTTTTCTGTTTTCCCATCTTTCCCTAAAGTTGCACAGTTAAATCCAATATATATATATATATATATATATATAAGAAAATGTGGAAAAGTAAATTTAACTTACATCCCAAGAGTCATGACTGTCAAGACACCTGAAATAGCAGCCTCATCTTGAGCCTAGCACATAAGAATTGGCAATTTCAGAAATTAAGTGTGAAACAAATCAAGAACTTTCATTAAGATATCCATAAAAGTTAGTTCAGATTCTGTGATGTGCAAGCATGTCTCAGAATATGCCAGACCAATTTGTTTACCATGATCTTTGTAGGACCAATTTATGTTCTGTTGTGAGGCTTGTGAACTTGGGAAGCATCATCGCTCCACGTTTCCTGGTCTTAGTGTGCCTCGTAGATCGTCTTTATTTTCATTAATTCATTCAGACATTTGGAGACCCAGTCGGGACAGTAATAGATTAGGGTTTTCCTTACTTTTTTAGTTTGATGAACATTCTCGCTTGACTTGGGTCAATTTGTTAAAATATCGGTCACAATTTCCCTCTGTGTTGAAAAACTTTTATCATGAAATAAAAACTCAGTTTAATTCTTCAATTAAAATTTTTTGATCTGAAAATGCACTTGAATATACTCAGCGAGAAAAATCTGAAATAAAAACTCAATTTGATGCTTCAATTAAAAACTTTCGGTCTGACAATGCACTTGATTATACTCAGCAAGAAATCTCTTGAGTTTTGGTTATCTAATGGCATGATCCATCAAACCAATTGCTCATAGACTCCTCAACAAAATGGAGTTATAGAGAGGAAAAATAGCCACTTGTTGGAAGTTGCCCAGTCCATTATGATTACATGCATGTTCGTAAGCATTTTTTGTGTGATGCAATTCTTATTGCATTTTACCTTATTAATCGTATGCCCTCGTTTGCCTGGGATAATCATACCCCCTTTCTGTTTTATATCAGTCTTCCACCTCGCATTTTTAGTTGTGTGTTTTGTTTATATTTTACAACCCCAAGTTGATAAATTATCTCTTCGGGCTGTTAAATGTTTATTTCTTGGTTATTCTCGAACCCAAAAAGGGTATAAGTGTTATGACCCTATTTCTCATCGACAATTTGTCAGTGCAGATGTTACTTTCTTCAAAAGTACTGCTTACTATTCTCCTTTTATTCCATCCTTAACTTTGCCTGCAGCTCCTCCAAATGAACCACCTATTCCGGTTCCTGTATCTCTTACCAATGAGCCTACTCTTCCCCTACAAGTGTATCAGCAACGTTGGAAGACTGTGCGCCATCCTCCACTACCAGTCCTACCTAGCCCACCGACCAGCCTGATCCTAGTACTGTAGGTCCCTCTGACCAACCCATTGCTCTTCGGAAAGGTATGAGTTCTCGTACTCAGAAATCATTGGCGGCCTATCCTATAGAAAGTTATGTGTCTATTTCTCATCTTCCATCTTCTTTTCGCAATCTTGCTTTTTCTTTGTCTACTAACTCAATTCCTAAATCTCATCATGAGGCTTTGTCTCAACCTGGGTAGAAAATAGCTATGGATATGGAAATGGATGCACTGTTATCTCATCAAACATGGACTCTTGTGGATTTACCTCCAAGTAAGGATATTGTTTTGTGCATTTTCGATGCATGTACACTATTAATATAATCCTGATGGTTCTGTTGAGCGCCTTAGAGCACGATTGGTAGCCAAAGGATATACTCAGACTTATGGTGTGGACTACTTTGAAACACTCTCTCCAATGGCATAGTTGAACTCCGTTCAGGTTCTTATTTCTCTCGTTGTCAATCTCGATTGGGCTCTCTATCAGATGGATATAAAAAATGCTTTTCTCTATGCAACCTTCAAGAAAAAATTTATATGGAGCAACTTCCAGGTTATGTCGCTCAGGGGGAGAATTCTGGTAGAGTATACAAACTTTAGAAGGACATCTATAGGTTAAAGCAATCACCACAGGCATGGTTTGACATAGGGGTGCAAGTTTGGCCCTGAAGGCCCAAACCCTCCCTGATCCTGAACAAGTACCGACCCAAAAATTTTGGCCCTGAGGGCCAGCCCGACCCTAAAATTTATGACCCTAAATCAGGGTCAAGGCGGGTAAGGGTTGATGTCTTTGGCCTGCCCAACCCGCCCTGAACCCAGCCCTGGTTTTTTTACCCTGACTTTTGGCCTTGATTTTGGCCTGACCCTGCCCTAATTTTTGCCCCTGATGTTGACTTTGGATTTTTTGTTTTCTTAGGATGTTCTCCTCTTTATTTAACATGACAAGGTTTTGAGATCTTCAGATTGTTTGCCTTATTAAGATGATTTCTTTGTTTATCATGACAAATAATTGAAATTTTTTGAATTATTTACTTTCTTAGGATGATCTCCTCTTTGTTTACCATAATAGTTGGAGTTATTTGTATTGTTTGAATGTTTACTTCAGGATGTTCTCATAACAAGTAATTTGTGACTCTTTTTTTTTAATGAATATGTTTTATCCTTTAGTTATTTCATAATTTGCAGGGTCAGGGTCAGGGTCAGGGTCAGGGTTAGGGTCAATCAGGGCGGGTAAGGGTTGGGTTGAACCCTGAAGGGTTGGGCCTGGTTGTGGGTTCTCACAATGCTACTCTAATCACTTGGTGTTTTTTCGGTACCAAAAGTCCAAGATTGTTGTTCTTGTTGTTTATGTGGATAATATCATTATATCCGGCAATGATGATGCTGGTATTATTGAAGTTAAATCTTACCTTCATCAGCATTTCCAGATGAAGGAGTTCGGTTCCCTCCGGTACTTTCTTGGCATTGAAGATCCTTGGAATAAGAAGGGGATTAGCTTATCCCAAAGGAAACATGTACTTGATCTTTTATCAGATATGGGGTTGTCGGCTTCCAAACCAGTTGATACCCCTATGGATCCTGACCAAAAGTTTAGGGCTACTAATGGTGAAGACTTTGAAGACAAACACCGGTATAGGAGATTAGTGGGAAAACTTATTTCCCTCACTATCACTAGACCAGATATATCATTTGTTGTTGGAGTGGTTAGTCAATACATGCAATCTCCAAAGAAGATACATTGGGAGGCAGTCTATTATATCTTGAAGTTTTTGAAAGGAACTCCAAGGAAGGGGCTCGTCCATTGTCCCCATCAGAGTGTTGATTTGGTTGGCTTCTCTGATGCTGACTGGGCTGGTGTTAATGGTGACATGAGATCAACCACCGGGTGTTGAACATTTGTGAGTGGTAATCTTCTTACTTGTCGAAGAAAGAAAGAACCTATTTTTGCTAGGTCCAATGCAGAAGCTGAATATCGAGCCATGGCTCATACTTCTGCTGAGTTGATGTGGTTGTAGTCATTACTTATGAGTTGGGTTTTCCGATCACTTAACCTATGAAGATGTTCTGTGATAATCAGGCGGCTATCTATATTGCAAGTAATCTAGTGTTTCACGAGAGAACTAAGCACATTGAAGTGGATTATCATTTTGTGCTTAATGTTGTCATGAATAAGTTGATCATCACTCCATTTGTTGCTTCCGCTTACCAACTTGGAGATATTTTTACCAAACCCTAGTTTGGCCATGCGTTCCAAAAAGGATGCTCCAAGTTGGGCATGAGTGATATGCTCCAGCTTGAGGGGGAGAGTTAAAGTAGCTACACGGACCCTTTTGTACCGTGGGGGTACAAAGGGCATATGTGTGAGTAGGTTGGTAGAATCCTTAGCTCCCACGATTTTCCCTTGCCTGTTAGTATAGGATTTTATTCCCTTTATTTATTCTGTTACCTATTTTGTCTTGTTTCTAATTTGGGTAGGTTTCTATATTGTCTAGTTTCCTATTTTGGTTGTATGGGTTTTAGTCATAAATAATAAAGGCAAGGGAGACTGCAAGTCACGATTCTGTTAACTTGCAGTCTCAGTTCTTCTTCTCTTCTTCTCGCTTCTCTTGTGGTAGTCGCTGGGTGTTAGGTTAGCGTATTGTTCCATCAAAGAACTTGTAGCGACATGGCCTTCCATTCCAGTTGGAGTAATAGGATAGATATCATGGAACTAGGCGCCTTTTGCAGCGATATGTAGCCTTTGAAGGAGAAAAGCTAAATATTATGTGTTAATATTTCCATGATCATATTGCCATGATCTGCCATGAATTTGTGTGGATGTTGAATTCTCAATGTTGGCTGACCTCTAGGACTGAAAGAATATAAGAACATGGGACCAACAAAAGCTTGGAAGCAATTGGATATCCATGCTTCCCGAAAATGAGGCATGCCCTTTTTTCTTATAATTATGAAATGTTCTACAACAGTATGCAAATTTTAATATATTGATAAACTTGCATCCCAGTGTCAATCAAAAGGGAAAAATAAATAAGAATGTCCATTGTGTTCTGATATGTAGTTGTAAGTAATTTGCTCGTCTTTTGTTTTCTTCTTTGTTTGTTTTTGTGACCCCTCAAGAGGAAGGGGAAAGCAAAGAAGGAGAAAGGCCCCAAGAGACAATAATATCCATGTTCCTAGGGGAGTAGTCACATCTAGAGGAATCCAAATCTAATGAAAGGACCGAGAGTTGGAGGTCAATCTCCTAAGATTATGCTGCATCCAAATATGAGAGATGACCGCTTCAAAGGCAAGCTTCCCGATCTAGTCCACAATGAAGCGCCGGCAAAAGGCTGTCAACCCAACCAAATCCACTCTCTTGAAAAGGGGAGGATTCTTCTTCTTTTGGGCCAGCATTTGTCGAGGATACATACCAAATAGATGAAGAGAAGGGCACTCAAAGAAGAGGGGCTCAATCTCTTTCCTTGCGTTCCAGCAGAGAGCACAAGCCACATAAACCTAAATCTAACGATGGAGGAAAAATGATTGTGTTGGGAGACAATTAGAAAAGGTTCTCAGACATTGAAACTAAGGTGAGGGATATGTCCTTGAACCAAGCACGCTTGCACCAAGGCGGGAAGGGCCCCCCGATCTGACAAGGTCCACTGTAGAAATGGAATTGAAGACACTATAGGTGGAGGGAATCTAAGAGACCAAATTCCCAAAGCTAGAGATACTACTTGGAAAATGAGGGGGAGCATTTAGAATATCCAAAAACCAAGGAGAGGGGACCGGAATCCAACAATCCTAAGACATATTTGAAACAAGATAGTGTTTATGGAGACCTGCTCTGTGAATCTCACTGGAGCTGACCAAGGGAAGGAGGATGCCAATGGTCCCACCAAGGGCTAGTAGAGGCTCCATCATCAATTTTGGAGATAAAATTCCCAAGAGCAATATGTATTAGGTAAAGCAAAACATAAGCTTTCCAACAAGTCTAAGATTACTTAAATCTGAGTTGTAATAACAAAGTTATGTTCCGGTCAAACTTATTTTAAAGTGTGGGAAAGCTGTTAAATCTCCTGAATGTAAATAATTTTATGAATATCAAAAAATATATATATATTTTACCAGACTTTTGGTTTTTAACAATGTATTACTATGGTAAGATTTATAAAATTTTCAAAATTGAGAAAAACCCCAGCATTTGAAAGTTGAAAATTGCCCCTATAACCAAAAATTCAATTTTTGTTCTTGGACTTGAGGATTGACTTTTTATCCTTTTGGAATTTGATTTTTAAACTATTTTTATTGGATTCAAATAGGGGGTATTTGCTTATTTATGAACAATATCTTAAGTTGAATTACTTAAATGATATTTGGCATAAATAAGCGCTAAAATATAAGGCAACATGTAGTGCGGCGATAATTGCCATGGCCCTAGGAAAACTGCCTAGATGCCAAGTCTTGCAAGGCCTTGACAGCTATGGTGGCGGCATTGGTAAAGAATAGACCGAGGATAAACCTAAAGGCGGATGGGTGGGGATGTAGGGAATGGATGGTGGTGATGGAAGTCCCAGCCGAAGCGGAAGCACAAGCTAGGGGTGGCCATCATTTTGCAGTAGGGGAGTTACTACAGTCGGGAAATGAGGAAACTTTTTCGGGCAAGGGAGAAGGGTTGAGAGAGGCGCTGTCGTGAACCAAGCCCATATCCGACATTAAGGGGAAAAATGTGGCAAAGGTCCACATTAGATACTAGAGGGTTCGAAGTGGTGTTCAGGTCAAGTCGTGAGGATAAAGTGGAGGGGCCAAGACAAGAGAGAGCTTGGGCCTAACTTGACCCATGGTGATATTAGAAGTGGGCTTCTAGAAGAGACAGGAAGAGGTAAAATGGGGGAAAGGTGGTTATTTGATCTTGTACCCAAAGATCAGCTCGAGTAGAAAGGGAGGGAAGTGGGGATCAAGGAGGACGAGGACTCTCAAGTGTAAGACGAAGCTTTCTGAAGACGTACATTAATGGCGATAGGAAAGGGAAGTTTGATCAAAGAGAACCAACTCTAGGCTTTATTAGAGCCTCAGAGGGTGTAGGGACTATCATAAAGGGGTCTGACATGCCAGCTTCAGTGATTTGCAACACGACAAATCTATTCGGACCAACTGTCCTCGTAATGTGATAGACCAACGGTTGGAGGGGCAAAGTATAGCCGTGACCTCGTGGAGATCCCGATGCAGAGATATCTCTAGTTCTTTGACTTTGGTGCTAGTGGTGTTTGCAACAGGCATGGCTAGGAAAGCGAGGGTCGCCAGCAATGGAGGGGTTTGGGTGAATGATAGATGGAGGGGGTAGATGATGTGGTAAAAAGGTCCAACGAGAGTACCATTGATGGGGGCTGTAGGGAAGAAGGGATGGGAGCCTTAGGGAAGAAGGGAAGAATCAAAGGGAGGGGAGGCGATTCACACGACCAAGCATAATCACAACTTCACCCAAAATAAGTAATTCATCATTCAATTTAATCTCCATGCCCATCGACTACACCCAATATATAGAAAATAAAGACATGAAATTAGAAACTCTACTAACATAGCATCTAGCCTAAACTAGGAAATAACCATAAATGGAAAGTAATGCAAAGGAAATAAATCCTAACTCCTACATCCAAATCTGGAAAATAAAAGGCATGAAATAAAATACTAAACAACTACTAATTTTATTTCCAACCCTCGTTGGACCAAAACCCTGGGCTGGATCGGTTCTTCTTGGCTCTTGACTTCCAAAGCCAGTCATGCTGGTCCAACCAGGTAAGAGTAACCGTATCTGCGTCAACCATCAGGGGGTTGAGGGGGTAAATAATAGATTGGTTGGGGGTATAAGCAAACGTTGAAGAGTTTGCAGAGGCAGGGAGGCTTGAAGGGAAAGCTGGAGAGGCGAAGGGTAGGCATTTCCTAGAATTATGGCTGAAGACATGGTAAAAAATACATTGTGGTGGGATACGTTCATATGCCACAGGTTTTTTGAAGGTGTGCCCCTCATTGGTGGCAACTAGGATGAAGGAAGCATGATGACATCTACCAAGACTTCACACAGATTCTTATGTAGGCTAATCGATCTTGCTTCTTAGTTCAACTGTATGAATAAAGAAGCTTCCCAGCACATAGTCAACTACTTTGAGGCCATCTTTGCACCAAAAATGAAGAGGGAGGCTAGGGAGCGCAATCCACAGAGGGACAGAATTGAGCTCGACTTTCTAAAGTTGCATGTATCAGTCCCAATGCCTAATGAAGATGGTTTTCTTCCTGACTTGCCATGGCGCACCCTCAATGGCTCGCATTTTATCCTCTTCATCAAAGAATTTAAAGATTAAGAAACCAATGTCAAGAAGGTAAGTTTCCATCGCCCCATTTGGTTGCCATTGCTTAAAGAGGGATAGTTTCACGATGCTGAAAGGCGGAAAACTTCTTAAGAAGTGGCCAACCAATGTGTTTTTCCATTTGGCAGCTTCGTTATCCAATATGCTCCCAGGGTAGAAAGCAATTTTTCTCGAGTCAGTGATGGTCAAAGGAACATAGTGAAGAGCAAGGCCTGCCCGGGAGGGGTGACTGGAATGGTTGAAGAGAGCACTCCAGGCTATATCTTCAAGCCTAGGGGAAGGGAGGAGGAGGAAGGGGGGAAGATGAAGGGGATAGGATCTAAGGGAAGGAGGGACAAGGACAATGAGGCCGCCCATGGAGGCAGGCCCCGGGGAGGGGAGCACAGGGAGGGAGAGGCTTTACCAGAATGAGGGATTACCACAGGGAGATCCGCGATTAGCATCTCAATATCTATAAATAACCACCCGAGTCCCAGGCTGGAATCACCACCATTTGGTCTTTTTTCCTTTTTGAATCTTCGGTCTTCCCCTCCCCTTCTGCCCCATCTCTTTTCTCTTCTCTTTCCCATTTTTCCCTTCTCCCGTATCCACAAACCTTACATTAGAAGCCTACCTAGACTTATACCAAAAAAAAAAAAGGAAGCCTAAAGCCTAAATAGACTACCTTCACCAGCCACATAACTGACACAGAAAGCCTGCCAATTTTTTGCATGAGAGAATGGTTTCAAAAGTCCAAACTTGCATTTTTTGGATCCAGCTGCTTGTGAAATGCACCGAGTTTTTGGTTAAAAAATCCTGTGGAATTTCTAAAAAAGATAGAATAGATTAAAAGAAATCCAGTTGGATTCAAAGGTCGTATGGAATTGGTTCCTCTATATTTTATTTACTCCATTAAAACCAGCCTTAGAAATGTAATATAGTTTAATGGCCTTTTTTCTACAGGAGTAGCACATAGATCAGGGCCTCTTATCATCATCAAGAAGCCTAGGGAATTGAGGTACAGCCCCTAACAACAACCCCTTATAGAGAACATCACAATCACATAATAATTTTATTCCGTGAAACCTAATTATAATCCCTCAAAGATCAATTTATAGACTCACTAATGCTATCAAACTACTACTAACCTAAAAGACAAAAATATCCCCATAATAACTCATGAACTAATGAAACATCCAAAAAATAGAAATCTTAACACTACATCAAGATATTAGTTGTAACTCTTTAGAACCAACCCAGAATCACAACATATTGGTCTAACTGGAAAGATAACTGAATATGATTTCAAATAGCACCAAAATCACAACTGCGTGGGTGCCTATGCTGACGTTGATTGGGCTGGTTGTCCTGACTATCGGTATTCGACTTCAGGATGGTGCGTTTTTCTTGGCGACTCTTATTTCTTGAAAATATATAAAGCAACATACACTTTCCAAGTCTTCGGCAGAGGCTGAATATAGTTCCATGTCATCAGTTTGTAGCGAGATTGTTTGGCTTCATGGGTTATTCCAAGATTTCTCTATTTCATTTTTGGAGCCTACACCTCCTATGCTGATAATACTAGAGCCATTCGAATTGCTTCCAGTCCAGTATTTTTAAAAAAAAAAAAAAAGAGCAACCAAATGCACGAGGCTCCTGCTACTGCAAGGTCAGGGAGGGGCAAGTGTGTACGCAGCCTTACCCCTGCTTCGCAGAAGAGGCTGTTTCCAAGTTTTGAATTTGTGACCAACAGGTTGCAATAGTGCAACTTAACCATTGTGCCACAGGCTCGCCCACTCCAGTCCAGTATTTCATGAAAGCTTAACAAGTATCTCAGCAACCTTATTTCTCTTCCCTACATAGCTTCTGCTCATCAGATTGCGGATGTTTTTCCCAAAGGTATGTCTTTAGCAGGCCATTGGTATCTTGTAACCAGACTAATGCTAGGGAGAGTGTAAAGATGCAAGATAGGATTATTTCTTATTAGTTATATATATTCTACGTGATATTTTCTTTCCTTAGATATTTCTGTGTAGACCTACCAATCTACCATGTTATAGGTCCATTCTTTGTATATGTAATCCCTTCTAAATGATTAACAGAGAGAATTTTATTACTTTACAACATGCAGAGCAGTGTGTGTGGGCCTGCACGTGCGAGAGATGTTGATATACATAATTGCGGCCCTTACTTAACAGCTCGAGCTTTTCGGACAAGCGGTTGTAACATTGATAAAGTATTAGTCACATCAATCAGTATTCAGTAACAATAGATGCATTGAAATTTAAAATTTGTAAGATAGGAAATCACACTTCAGATTGGATCTTACAGTGAAATAGGCAATGTAGCTCACAGCAAGTGTCAACGCAATCTCTATCACTGTGTCATTGAAAATAAACCCCAGCCAAAAAACAGATGCTATTCCAAAGGCAAGACCGATACCAACACTGCACCAAGGAAAGCATGTTATAACCACAATTATATTTCAGCCACAAAAAATCATCCAAAATACTCATGTCACATACGCCCCAAGTGCAACTTTTGCTAAAAATTTGATTATGTCTCCCACATTGAAGCTCCGGCCTAGCACCATTTGATAAAATAGCTGATATACCACAATAGCTGTCCTGGAAATAGAAAGTAAACCCAATAAGAAAGATGAAAGAATGTGTGAAGAGCTACAACTTGTTTTATGTAAGTAAACAACCAACTCCATGATGCCTGTAAGAAATATAACTCTAACAAGTATTTTGCGACCCAAAAAAAGAACGAAAAACCAAAGAACAGATACCCATCATTCATCAATGACTCTCCTTCAATTATTGTATTCAATTTTTTACTTGCACCAAGCTCTTTCAGCAAAGCCACAACAGCAACAGGGTCAGTCGCACTAAGAAGCCCTCCCAGCAACAATGATGTTTTCCAGCTCCAATTATAAGGAAATGTGAGCTGCAGTATTTCATTGCAATAGTTATTGGAAAGCAAAGAAACTTTGATCAGACCAGGAGTCAAAAGATACCTTCAAAGCAGATCCAAGACAGAAGGTTGAAAGTAGAACACCTGGACCAGCAAGTAGAACCATCTGTGCCATGCATCTCTGCATCCAAGGAAGTTAAATAATAAAGGCTAAGAAGTTCCATCATAATGCAAAAACCAATTATTCACTTGTACAAATGAGTACAAGTTCACTAAAAGGTGCATAACCTGGAAAAAGTAGCAAATCATATATAAATATGTTTAAAAGCTTGAAACTCAACACCGTCGAATGGGAGGCAAAATTCATCTAAGGATTATTTATGTGATCAACCTTTTCTTTCTAGCTTTTAGTCAATGGCGTAATATTGTGTGGTTCAAAGGTCACATACCCGCCACTCTTTCACTACCTGGCACACCCTCTCCAACTGTCTTCCCACTCAATCTTTCCTCATCCATAGACATATTCAGGTTCCCTCTGCTTGCTGCCTCTGTTGGAATAATACTGAAGATGTCAATCATCTCTTCTTCTCCTGCCCCCTTTGCTTCTTCCATTTGGAAGCATGTTCTTCAGTTTTGTTGGCCTTCCAGGAGGCATGTGCATTCCCTTTTGCGGGAATGGATCTGGGTCAATATGACTTTTGCAGGTAGCGATAATTGTGACATTGCACCATCTATCACATTGGATGGAGCGGAACCTTAGAAGATGGACTACCAGCTCTAGATCCTTCGATATGATTTGGAATTCCATCTCCTTTGATGTCAGGGCCAAACTTTCTCTGCTCCCCCGCCGTCAGGTTCGAGATTCCCCAAGGAACAAGCTTATTGTTTTCTCCTGGGTCTCCCCCCCCCCCAATCGATCCTATCCTTTCCCCACCCCCATGATGACTTGTATCCCCCTTAATCCCCCCACCCTTTTCCTTTGGCCCTCTTTGGTCCGTTCGGTCGTGGCAAGCTGCCTGTGCTGCTTTCCCCCAGTGGGCTGCATTTTTGGCCTCCTCCCTTCCCCCTTTCTCCCCCCTTCCTTGTATATCTCTGCGGTTTAATCCATTTGTTATTCATCCCAAAAAAAATAAGTTCACCAAGAGGTCTGAAGGAAAGAGAATTAAGCATTACCAGCTAGATTCACAAATTTGAAACAAACACAAGCAAGAAACCATATGTATCAGAGGATTACATGATACCTATCAAGTAGCAAGGTTAGAAGGAAAATATTATATGATGCACATTTTCTAATGAAGTTACCTTCTTACAATTCTGCCCCACCTTGATTCATCAATCGCCAACAAGGTGTATAATTAGGATCTCAGAATCAAGCAAAAAAGCACGCCATTCAATGGCAATCCAATTGTTATAAGCAACCCCCTGCTGCAAATCATGATAGGAAAGGAAGGAAGGCCTGTGGTTCAGATATGTAGTTGAAGGCTTGCTGTTAATGTTATCCTGAATTTTAGAAGTTGATTCTCCATTCACAAGAGTCTCTACATATGGTAGTATTTTATTCCTAAGTTCAGCACTTATGGGGCCCATGGCTTATGGCTGTAATTTTCTGGATTTTAGTAGAATATTTTCACTCCAAAAAAATCCACACGTGGAAGACATATGGTGGGGCCCAGATCAGAAAGCGTCCACTGATTTGCGTTTTCCATATTATTCTTGATTCCTAAAATCAACATAAATTGTGGAAAGTATCTCAGGAGCCCTATTTAGTAGATATTTTATTTTAAGATATGCAAGCAGCTTACCAGCAAAGGACAGTTTTCATTATAGTTGGTTTCTATTTTACAGTTAAAATGTATCAAGAACCACCAGGTTTGAGATAACAAACCCACCTTCAGAATAGCCTATTGAAGTTGATCAATATTAAGTTGCATCCATTCAATCTCCTCTAATATTTTGACAGTTAAGAAAACTAATCTCTCCATCCTTTCCCCCAACAACCACCATACCCAAACTCTTGTCATCCTTATAAGCACCGATGCAAAATGAGGCTTCACCAACCCCTTGTCTAGCTAGCTTATCTGCCAAGGATAGCTGACCTAGGTTTTTAGAGAAAGACACTTCAGCTGATGAAACCACATAGAGAATGTCTGACAAGATGAAGAAATCTCCAATGGGGATCAACACCATTTCTAAACCACCCGATGACAATAGCTAAATAAAACCCTCTACCATAACACCATTGTAAACAATAAACATGTCGAAATATTTTCTGTTTTCTTTTTTTAATCTTAGTAAATGATTTCACATGTAGCTGACCCCATTTAGTTGGGATAAGGCTGAGTTGTGGTCGTAATAAATGATTTCACGTGCTTGTTACATGCAAAAATTTGACCAGTGAGATGGGTGTGTGGTTCTTCATCACATGGAGCCACCTTCTTTAGTCCATGTCATCCACATGACAAGGGAGCATGAACTTGAAACAAAGACAAAGCTTACAAACCATTCGGACGATTGGTTTGTCCCTTTGTTAGATTGGCAACGGCAAATGTTAGTAACTTGTATATATTTCTATATTTTCTTCATCATTTTCTACATGTTAAAAGTAGTAGGTGTTTCACTTGGTATAATTACACTCAGTCTCTTATCATTTTTACGTCTTTCACCTAAAAAAGCGTCTCAGATTTGCTCATTAACCTCTTCCAGTGACCCAGTCAAGTTCAGAATTTCCCATTCAGTGGTAATCTTCTCTGTGACAACATAGAGGGAAAAAAGAGATATATGACAAACGAAAACCAAAAGAGTAGGAATATGATTCATTTTCAAAGAAAAGAATGTTAGGTGTGGACATGCAAGTGTGCACGTGGGTGTAAAGAGAGAGAAAGAGAAATAGCTACGGAACCCTGACTAGGATGTTAAAGTCTATCAGTTGTACACAAACCTTTATCTGGTGCACTTCCATCGAAAATGAGCTCTCAAAAAGAAGAGCAGGAAGAAAAACAGCCAATAGAAGGTCAGGATCAATATTTGCCCCTGTGATCATACAGAAAACCCCATTAGATTACATGAACTGTTGCAACAAGAAGGCTTTGGCCCATCTTAAGAGGCCACACATCCTTCAATAAGTTAATATTTCATTATTGTTTTTAATTGTTGTTAATATAACAATAACAAGATGAGTACAGTATTAATATTAATGTTAACAACAACAAAAAAATTATGGGATAATATCCATCACACAGCCATCAAGATTAGCTTTTGCATATATGGCCTGCCATTTTAGAGCCACTTGTAGGGGTCTCTGGTCAAACCAACTATTGGATAGGTGGCTCTCCCCTTAGCCATGTGTTCTGTTTTATGTCCCATCTCCACTATATGGCCCCTGATATATCTAAATTTTACCCTTGAATTTTCCTCAGGTCAAACGAAGTTACCAAAGTCGAGTCCTCTACCAGTTTCCAAAGCTTCATATTTCCATGTATGAAATTGTGTTCGAGAGGAAACTTGATCAATAAATGGTGATGTGGACAATATAGCCTCATTTAAGAGCCAAATAAGCAGCAAGTGGTGAACATTTATGGCCAATAAGGCAAGCTTCTCTTAATGGATATTGAGGATGTTGAGTCTAGCACTAGTGGCAGGGCAGTTTGGATATTTCTGATTTTTTGTTATGTTATATTAAGTACTATACTGTTAGTAGCAGGTGTATAATGGTCTGTACACATGTTTTATGTTAATTAATATAACCCCACTACTCTCGGTTTTTCCATTCAGTCAAACCATGAGGTATTCTCTCCTTTTCTCTCCTTGCAGCTCTTCCTTACATGGTATCAGAGCCACGAAGATCCAATATCCTTCTTGTTTCTGGTTTGAGGATTTCCTTTCAGTTGTTCCCTTTCTTTGGTTCAGCAGCAACCTAGGCTGCCCTGTTTGATTTGAAACCCTGGTTGTGAGAAGATGATAAACTAGGGTTCTACTAATGCTATTTGGCTACCTTCTTCATTCTATAAGTTGACATAAATATCATTCGAATCAATTGCTTGAATTCCTGAATAAGCTTGGGCAGAATTTTTTTTTTTTTTTCTTTTTTTCTTTACTTGGTTGTTGGATTTGATGATTTCTGCTACTGCTCATTTCATTGGTGATTGATGGATTGCTTTACACTCACTCATTATCATTTCATATTAATGTTCCAAAAACCTGTTAGTGGGATGTTCTTTTAACTGCATGCTACTTAATTAATCGCATGCCTTCATCCATTTTGAACAAAAAATCTCCCTTTGGTGTATTGTTTCCTAACTCACCATTGTTTCTTTACCAATGCATGTTTTTTGATGTGTTTGTTTCGTTTATGTTTCACAATTGGGAAGGATAAATTATCTCCTCGTGCACAAAAATGTATTTTCCTTGGGCCCTCTCGTACTCAGAAGGGTTATTAGTGTTCTGACCCTGTTATGCATCATCAATTTCTGAGTGTTGATGTTACTTTCGTTGAAAATAAACCTTATTATTCTGTTGAAAATTGCAACATTGCAACTAACATTTTCACGTCACCTCTTATCCCTACTCACCTCATACCCCACCTTCACAAGCACCGTTATAAGTCTATCAATGTCGACAAAAGTTGTCACTACGAGATGTTGGAACATCATCTCCATCCTCCTTGTATTCTCATTTTACGGCTGACGCTCTTGGCCCTTCGTCTATTAGAGTTTATGTAATAAGAAGGGCACTTTGGGTATTGTGTTTTTATTCTAGTATTGTGCTTTTACTTTTCCCTTTTACCTCCATAGGCTACCTTATGTTAGCATGGGGGTATTTATGTAATTTCCAATATTAGCAAGTGAATGAATATAGGGCAGAAGGCTTCATTCTCTCCCCAAGTTATTACTGCCAAACCCTCTCTTCTTCTCACTCTCTCCTTCTCCTCTATTCTCTTGTTCTCCCTCTCTCCTCTAAACTTGAACTTGGTATCAAAGCCTTTGGTTCTGATTAGAGAGTCGAGCTACAAGCTTTCCACCTCCTTTCCCTCTCTTTGGAACCCTAGGTTACAAAGGGGTTACAAGGAAGGCGCTGCCATGTAAAAACTTTGAAGACACCATGATATAAGTCTTTGATGAAAACTATAGAAGCACCAAGAGAGGTTCTCATGTGAAAATCTGTCTGTTCAGAGCTCAAATCGACAAGGGACAGAGCAAGACCAATTGCCGCCAGCTCAATTTTGGGTTCTTCTCTCTCCATCATCAAGCATCCGCTGGAGGTGGGGCTGGACTGGTTAGGATTGCGGTTAGGATCGCCCTTATTTGGGTCTTGTGAGTTGGCATGGAATGAAGCTACACCTTGAACTGTGTCTATGATTTGAGTTTCTTCAAGTTTAATGGCTTGCTCCCTTGCTGGAATTTTTTTCTTTTAGTACTTGGACGGAGTACTTTTTGGGTAGAGTGTGCTCCCCATTTAGTTTTGATAACCAACCAAATTTTTTTATGTGTAATCAAACATCATGTCAGAGATCAATGGACCTATGGAAGCTTCGGCTAGTGGTTCGAGTGGTACCAACCCCAGTCTGGTTGCATTTGAAAATCCACCCAGATATCCATTGTGAAGCTGGACAACACCAACTACTTGGATTGGTCACATAAGTGCAATAAGGCAACAGTCGCCTAGGACCCAGGCAAACCACCTTGACAGCTATAGTAACATTCAGTGAAGTTATCCCTGAAAAGTCGGGGGGAAGATAGGGTACATTACTGGTACCATTAAGGGTCCTCATTCAAGTGATCCCACATAGAAAAAATGGGAGACCGAGAACTCAACAGCCATAACTTTATTGATTTATTCCATGAAACTTGAGAATGGTAGAAAGTTTATGAAAAAGGAAACTGCTAAGGATATTTGGGATAGTGTCCCTAGGAACAATTGGATGGGGTCTACCAACTCCTTCAAAAGGTTATCACTATGAAGTAGGGAGACAAGACTACCTCTGAGTATTATAACACTATTATTGGTCTTTGGGAGGAATATGATCATTATCGGGATCTCCAATTGTCCAATTCTGAAGATGAAGCAAAGGTCTCTAGAATTGCGTTTTGATTCTTATTGGCAGGCTGAACCGGGACTATGAGCTAATCTGGGAGCAAATTTTGGGTCTATCACCTCTTCCATCTTTAGATGAATTATGTAGCTACTTGCAAAGTGAGGATACCCAAACTAGCCATGGAAACTATATCATCCCTTGAGAGATTTGCACATTTCTCTAGTTCCCAAAGAGATTGGCATGGTGGAGGAAGAGGCCAAGGGTCATACCATGGGTATGGATGTCAATTGGTTCGGTTCAAGATACAAAATGCAAAAACCAAAACCGAACCGAACGAAAAATAGGAACTCATTTTTGACAACCAAAACCAAATGACTAGGTTCGGTTTAGTACTGGTTTCGTATTCGATTTAGGCCCTACTTTATGTACCTAAGTACAATACTGTTAGTAGTAGGGGTATAATGGTCTGTACATATGTTTTATGTTAATTAATATAGCCCTACTTCTCACGGTTTGGCCATTCAGTCAAACCATGAGGTATCTCTCTTGTTTGCAGGTGTTGGGTTCAAGGACTGAATATGTTACAAAGGAAACATTACTGTATTTGCCAAAGGTGATGCTCCTTTCTCACAAGGAAGACTAAGATGGCTGTAGGAAAGTCCATGTGATAAAAGGAGGCAACATCCATGACCCATCTGACTGGCCAAGTTTCAGCATGAAACAATCATATGAAATGGCTTTGAAACAGAAAATGAGAAAAGTTAGTTGAAATATTTATAACTAACAAGAATCACATTCTATTGTAATGGAATCTATTGGTTTTTTGTCATTCTTTGCCACTTCCCCTTATTGTTTTGACCTGAAACTTAACCAAGATGGGTGTGGGGTCCTATATCACGTGGTCCGTCTATTGTTTGCAACTGGCAAGTTGTGATGGATGAAAAAGTTATAAAATAAATAAATAAATAAAATAAAAAATAAAAATTGCTTGTGACACCAACAACAACAACAATAACAATATTCCTATCCAATGAATAAGCAAGCCATTCTTATCCTGTAGCCCTGTAGGTATGTTTGCCACATGGTAGCTTAGTGTAATAAACTATGCAAACACCTGTCATATTCTACTCGTCTACCATGTGACCAGGTAGTCTCCTTTTATTGGTTTCCCCCAGATCAATATACTCTTTGGGGCTAGACTGATCAGCCCCTATGGCCTCCATCATGTCCGATGATGGTTGGTCTCCTCCCCCACCCTTTCTTGCTGATCTCTTGTCCTCTCTCCCTCCTCTTCCCCTCCGACCACCATGGAAGAGAAGATAAATGTATCTGGCTTCCCTCTACTAAGGGTTCTTTCTTTTCTACCTCTGCTTAGGACTTCATAATATCTTCTGGTCCTGCTTTCCTTGGCACAATATCATCTAGTTCAAGGGCCACATTCCTTGCCATAGCTTCACAGCTTGGTGTACTATCTCCAACTGCCTCCCCACAGTCTTTCCTCATTTACAGTCATACTCATGCCCCCCCCCCTTTTGTTGCCTTTTCCGGAAAGAATCGAGGACGATCATCACCTTTTCTTCTCATGCCCCTTTTCCTCCTCTATTTGGAAGAGTCCTTAGGGTTGTTGGCTGTCTAGAAGACATTCTCCCTTTTGATAGGAATGGATCTGGATTGACATGACTTCTGTTGGTTCCTCCATATTCAACACCGCTGGCAAGCTCGCCTTCCACCTGGCCATCAACCACATCTGGATGGAGCGTAACCTCTGTAGATGAACTTCCAACTCTCACTCTTTGGATAAGAATTGGAATGCCATCTACTTTGATATTAGCTCCAAGCACAGATCCCTTCGCCCCTGTACAATCAGAAATTCCTCAAAAAAGCAGGTTCATTGTTGCTTCCTGTGGCATTCCGGTTGATATTCTATCCCACCCTATGATGTTTCCCCTGGTTTTCTTTTGTTGGCTTAGGCTTTGCTGGTTTTTTCCCCTTTTATTGAGGCTTCCTTTTTGTTTGTCTTTGCCTCTCCTATAGATTGAGTCCTTGATACTTCTCCCTCGCCCCCACCCCCCCTTTTTTCCCCTTGTATATTCTTCTCTCTCTTGATTAAGAATTACTTATGCATCCAAATATATATATATATATATATATATCACTGACTTTGAAATGATGCTTTGAAAATGTCATTTTCTGTAGTAAAAAAATACAGGGGAAGGAGTCAATACATGATTAGACAAAAAATACAGATGAGGAGCTACATTTAAAGGGTAATTTACAACGCCACCCCCTGGAGAATGCCAATATTAGAGGGACACCCCCTCTCTTTCACCAAATTGGACTCGGACCCCCTACCGTCAGTCAACGTTACATAATATACCAAGAATGCTGACATCAGCAGTTAATATTTTTTCTAAATTCCATTTTGCCCTTCAAAATAATGAAGTACCAAAATTGCCCTTAATGGTTCTATTCCCAAAATCGATTGAGGAAAACCTAACTCACAACTCAACTATGATGTCCAAATAGATTCTGTTAATCATTTGATTGGAAATAATAGAACGAGCCATGACACAAGCAGAGCTCATATCGTTACTGAATTTGGCTCTAGCAAATTCGATGACTGAGAAAAATGTTTGAGCAATCCAACAATAAATATGCCTGGAAACACCAATCCTCTCACCACTCCCAAATCGGGTAGGAACCAGACCACGGCGAAAGACATCTGCGAGCATTTGATCCACATGAATCCCAACGACTGTTTCGCCTAAGCTTATTATTTATTTTTTGCAGGTTTATGGCGAAATATAATTTAAGAATATAAATCTCAAGAAAGATTTGAAAATAATAATAATAATAATAATATATAAAAGAAGAGGTCATCGTTCCAGCCATTCCATTAGGCACAAACTCTGAAGCAAGCAAACATCGAGTGCATCACTATCAAAAGCAAGAAATGACAATGAAAAAGCGCAAAACATCGGAAGCTCAGTTACTAGCGACCTCCAAATCAAGAATGCAGAGTCACAAGATTGCCATTAAATGATGATTCAAAGAACTCAGAAACATGAAATTACTCCACATCATTTTGATGGACGAAATCCGTACCGATGGATGGGAAGCACTACTCGCCGGGGACAAAAGGAGAAGTATTTTTCGGCGACTGCCCTCTCTATCTCTGCTGGAACTCGTCTGAACCCTTGGTCGCAGGTAGGGAGAAGAGGAGAGAAGGAGAGAAAGAGAGAAGGAGAGAAGGAGAAAAGGAGAGATAAAAGGGTAAGGAGGGGTATTTTTGGGATAATGAAAATTTTCTAATTTATCAGTTTTTACTCATAAGGGCAAAAACGTCATTTCAAAGCATCATGTAACGTTGACTGACGGTAGGGGGTCCGAGTCCAATTTGGTGAAAGAGAGGGGGTGTCCCTCTAATATTGGCATTCTCCAGGGGGTGGCGTTGTAAATTACCCAAATTTAAAATGTGTCTAATCCAAAGGAAATCCAATGGTTAGAATGACTAATCATCCCTCGAAATCAAGGATTTAATGATCAATATATGATAACAAAGCATCTCAATTAATCCAACTCAAGATGTTTCATTGGATGATTCTGGTCCAATACCAAAATGTATTGTCATCCGGAGTTCAAAGGATTCTGATATCAATCATGCTCCATGTGGCAGAAATAAAACTCCCTACAAGGAAAAATACCTCAACCACCAGACCAGTAAACATATTTCATTGGAGGAGGATGATAGAGGAATTTAAATTTAACTTACAAAGACGAATACCGTCACCGACCTTTCCTAATTGATGATTTGTACCATACACTGCATATTAAAGATTTAGAGATAAAAGATATACAGAAAATATACATAAAAGTGATGAAAGATAAGGATTATTTCAACAACATGCACAATCAAAAGAAAAAGATAACCAACTACTCCATTCACTGGAAGGGTCATGAAACAATAATGCGAGAAGATTGGTCATCAGATAGTTTGTCACACATCTTCCACGATATCAAAATTTAGATGTTCTACGATGTCTAGAGCCATCTTGGTGACCCAAAGTGCACATAGTTACAAATGTTTTCGGGACTAAAATATCATTACTGTTAATCATGTATTTCTTGTAAAACCATGTCATCAGATCTTTATCAAATTCATAATGTAATAAAATAACAATTCAATCTGAATCTTTCATTTCCCTGAATCTGCCCTACAGATCTCTCATCTTTCTCTCTTCTGATGCTTGCTTGCATGTTCTATATTTCTCACATTAAATCAAAGGGTGAATCAAGTATTTTGTTTTTATTTTGAAGAAAGGTAAGTCGTAATTATATTAATATAAAAGGTAAATTACAAGGATGCTATACAATCAACAGAAAGTCATCCATGATGCAGAATCAAGGTTCAAAAAGCAGTACCAGGTGAGGAAGAAAAAACCAGATTCCAAAAAATCTGATTGTGACATGGCAGAAAAATTCGACTGTCATAACAGCTCACAGCTATGAGAACCTACAATACCAGAATCTATAAACCAGTAATTAACCAAAAGATAAAGAGAAGAAGGTTGAAGAAGAACAGGAGAGAGGAGGCGAGAGTGCCAAAACAGCAGAGCTGAGAGATGCAGTCTTTCTCCCCCTTGCACACTAATTTACTAACAAAGAAGTTACAACAGATGCAGAAAGTAATTCCTTGCTAAACAGTAAATAATAGAGACCTAGTCTAATATGGAAAATAGAAGATATCTAATCTAATCTAATCTAATCTAACTTAGACAAAAAAATAAAATAAGATAAGAAACAGAATATGTAGCCATGATAGGGACAATTCCCCCTTATCATGAACTCATATAACTTGTACCCCTACAAAATTGAGGTCCATTCTCCAATCTATAACACTCCCCCCGCAAACTGGAATCATACAAGTCACCTTGCCAGCTTATAGCAGCCTTTCCTAAACACAGGACCAAACAGAGGCATGGTAAACACATCACCAGTTGATTAGCAGAGGAGACAAATGGAGTGATAATCAGTTTCTTCATGTCAGTATTTCTCATAAATGACAATCAACTTCAATGTGTTGGGTTCTTTCATAAAACACTGGATTGTTGGCAATGTAGATGGCCTCTTAATTATCACTGACCATCTTCATGTGTTGAATGACTGGAAATTGGAAAACCCAACTCTTGAAGTAATGATTTCAACTACATCAACTCGGCTGCAGTATAGGTCATAGTGTGGTACTCAGCATCAACATTAGATCTAGCCACTGTCTATGCTTCTTAATTCTCTAAGTGACTAGTTACTACTTTCCTACCCACAAACGTGCAATATCATGTGCTCTATCACCATCAGCACCAACCCATTCACCATAAAAACCAACAACAAATCAACACTCTAATGAGGACGATTGATGAGCTCGTTCCAATACTAAAAGATACGACAGGCTGCCTCCTAGTGAACTTTCTTTGGAGGCTGCATGAACTAACTAATAACTCCAACAGTAAAGGAAATGTCCGGTCTAGTGACAATTAGGTAGAGAAGTTTTCTTATTAGTCTCCAATACCGGTGCTTGTCTTCAAAGTCTTCACCATCACTAGAACAAAAATTATGATGAGGATCCATGGGAGTATCAACATGTTTAAAGGCAAGCATACCAGCCTCAAATAAAAGGTCTAACATGTATTTCCTTTGTGATAGACTAATTCTTTTCCTGCACTATAGAACTTCGATACCAAGAAAATACCTGAGAGAACCCAAGTCTTTCATCTGAAAATGCTGATGAAGATAAGACTTCACCTTGCAAATTTGGATGCATCGTCTCCAAATATAATGATGTCATCTACATAGACAACTAACACAACCACCTTAAAGTTCTTGTGCTATAAAAACATCGAATGATTAGAAAAAGCATTGTGAGAACCATGCTCTCGATGATTCTTTCAAACCATAGATGTCCTTGTGAAGTTTTCATATTCTGGAAGAATTATCCTCCAAAGTAACGCACCGGAGAGGTTGCCTCATATAGACCTCCTCCTAAAGATCAGCATAGAAGAAACAATTTTTTTATATCCATCTGTTATAGAGGCCAGTTTAGATTCACAACCAAAGATATCAGTACACAAACAAAATTTAAACGTGCAATAGAGAGAATGTTTCAAAATAATCCATATCATATGTCTAAGTATACCTTTTAACTACCAAACAATCCTTAATGCATTTAATAGAACCATCAGGATTGTACTTGATGGTGTATACCAAACGACAACGCACGAGATCTTTACCTGGATGCAAATCCACAAGAGTCCATGTTTTCCAAGATAACAAAGCACATCCATTTCTGTTTTTATTTCCACCTTTCACCTAAGATGAGATAAGGCCTCATGATAGATTTTTATAACAAAGTTAGAAGATAGTGAAAAAGCAAGGTTATGGAAAGGAGATGGAAGATGAGAGAAAGACACAATGTTCAATAGGATAGGTAATCATGGATTATTGCTAAGTCAAGGGTGAATACCTTTCTGAAGAGCAACTAGTAAGTCAATAGAAACTTCAACACCAGGATCAGATTGTAAAAAGGGTCTGAGAAAACATAAGGGTGGCACAGCTTTCTTGTGCCGCCAATAACTAAATGGAAGGAGCCGCATCAAGGGGCAAAAGAACCAGAATAGATGGTTCAGTATCAGTATCTGCAGGAGATGTCATAGGAAAAACAGAAGAAGAATACTAAGATGTACTCTAAAAAAAAGTGACATCAGCACTGACAAACTGCCTATGGGTAATAGGATCATAGCACTTGGACCCTTGTCTAGTCCTATAGTAGCCAAGAAAACTACATTGGACTACCCGGGGGACAACTTATCAATGTGAGGATGAAAAATATGAACACAACCAAAGACTCTATGGCGGAAGATTATAAATGAAACATTGGGATATAAGACAGAAAAAGGAGTTTTTTTATCCAGAATAGAAGAGGGCATCTTGTTAATAAGATAGAATGCAGCAAGAATAACATCACACAAAAAATGTTTGGGAACATGAAATCATAAGGGATTAAGAAATTTCCAACAAGTGTTTATTTTTACGATCAGCCACCCCATTTGTTGAGGGGTGTATGCACAGTTTAAAGTATCTCCAATACGATACGATACCCCTCTGATATGTATCTTAAATTTAGCTGACCGATACGGCGATCGATACCAATACTTTAATCCTTGATCTTTAGCATATCTTAGCATATCTCCGGTACGATACGATACCCAATGTAAGAACGACTCATTTGATGAATTATCCCATTAACCAAGCAAAACTCAGATATCTTATGTTTTTCAGCATATTCAAGAGTATTATCAAAATGATAATTTTTAATAGAAACATCAAAATGAGTTTTTTTTTTTTTTCCCGATAAAAAAATTGTAAACATGGTGAGAAATTGAAACCAATGCTTCAACAAATAAGCCCAAGTCAAGTGGGAATGATCATCAATAAAACTGACAAAATAAGAAAAATCTAATCTATTACTGATTCGACAAGGATCCAAAATATTAGAATGAATTAAAGAAAATAAAAATGAAGTCCTACACACTATGAGCAGGGAAAGACCATAACTACTGCTTGGAACCATCAACTGAAGTTTGGAAAAAGAGAGATGACCAAGTAGTGATGCTATTGAAAGGAAAAGATCCACTATTGGTTGCAGTAGCAGCAATGGTAAATGGTCCAGTGCCATCCAAATAATATAGGTCAGCCTACTCAAGCCCTCCACCAATCGCCCTCCTTGTCTAAAGGTTCTGAACAACATAATAAGAAGAATAGAAAGTAACAAGACAGTTAAGTGACTTAGTGATTTGACTGACAGATAAAAGACTTAATGGTAATTATGGAACATAAAGCACAGAAAACAAGGTCAGTGATGAATTGGGACAGACTGTACCAAGACCTATTTACCTTGATAGATGAACCATTAGCAAGAATGGCAGAAAATGAACTTTGAACTTTTGACATGGAAGATAAAAAGTCTTAACTTACCAATCATATAGGAGGATGCACCAAAATCAATAATCCACAGGATAGTTGAGGTGGTGGTAAGGGCAAAGTTACCTATGTGGGCTAAAGTGGATGTAGAAGTGAAGGGAGATGCAGACTCAAGCTTTTGAAGATGCTTAAGTATTAAATTATAATCATTGGTGGTAATGGCAAAGTTACCGATGTGGGCTAAAGTGGATGTAGAAGTGAAGGGAGATGCAGACTCAAGCTTTTGAAGATGCTTAAGCATTAAATTATAATCATCTTGAGACATAATGGAAGAAGCTGATGCAGAAGCAAGTGCGGTGTCACAAGAAGTAACTCTCTCAATAGATGTATCAGTCATGGCAATGTTGGCTAACTCATTTGCCCAATCAGATCGACCAGGTTTAGCCCAATAAGTGTCAATAGTATGATTGGACTTACCAGAATAACTGCATTGGTAGGAAGACTTGTCAGCTTGCTGCCCACTTATACCTCGACCACTTGATCCATGACCACGACCTCTCCATTGGATGTAGCCTCTCCCTAAAAAAAGTTGAACCCCATCCTCGGCATGAAGGCCGAACTATCCTTAGGAAAAAGGAGAAGAATCATTTCTGGAAGGAGTAGCTAGACAATGAATACGAGAAAACACTTTATTAAGTCAACGCACTTTTCCCTATTAAAAGATTAGCTTTTAACAGATTGGTAGTCAGGATGAGACCAGCCAAAAACTTTGCGACATGGAATTCATCCCTTCGAAGCTTCAACTGCGCCAGTTAGTAAAAAGAGGTTGATGTTATAAACATTGAAGTAATCATTCAGAGCTCATAAATCCAGGAAACATTCTTCTCTCGAGAGAAGATTTCTCGTAAATCATCCTAAACACCATTTCCAGTGGTGTGGAACATGACATTAGCAACAATAGAAGGTTCTATATTTGTTCCACAACCAGATTTTGAGGGTGAAATTCTCATGCATCCAGCCTTCATATGCAGTGATCGCAGCTGGGTCCTAGAGTCAGCAGATGGAGGATCATCCGTAAAGTATTCATCTTCCTTTGGCATGGATAGATTCTTGTAGTGCTTGGGCCCATAACAAGTAGTTAGAAACTCCATTAAATTTAATAGTTTTAATCTGAATCTGGGCATTGTAGGCAGCATGGTTCTAAATCTCAGGTTTTGACCTTGGTCGAAACCGAAATTTAGGTCGAAATTTCCAAAACCTGGTCGACACCAGTTTTTTTTTTTTTTTTTTTTGGGGGGGCCGGGTTGGGGGGGGGGCTTTTCTGAAATTAGGGTCGAAATTTCCAAAACTTGTAAATCTCTGGGTGGGTCAAAACCATTGAAATTTGCCACCGAAATTTCCGTAATTTAGAACTATGGTCAGCAGGTAGTTTCAGATCAGCAATCAAAATATACAGAAAATAGACAGTGCAAAAATCAGAAGAATAGCACCCAATCCAGGAAGTAAAAATACTATTCTGAGATGAGAATAGCAGTCGGCAGCAACAACACCAAATCAGCAATCAAAAAATTATGAACAGAAACTAGAAAGTGACAATCTGAGGTTGTTAATGACAACTAGAGATGTACCCAAGGTTCAGATGCAACAAGTAACCAAGAACCAGGGATAGATACCAAAAAACAGAGCTCGAAAGGGTGATTTTGTATCACCGAGAAGCAGAAGGTCAGAATACACCCAAAGTAATGTCGAGTGACCTACTTACAGGGAACACTAAGACCCGAAAATCCTTAGGAGATCTGCTAGCTAGGTTAAGAATAATCAAGAAAATAAAGTGAAGAGAAAAATCTCCCAGAAACAGAGTACCGCCACTGGTGTCGGAAAAATCAAATCGCAGAGAACAGAAGGAAACAGGCCACAAGTTGGATCCTGTGTACCTTCTCCAGCAGAAAATAAATCTTAAAATTTGAGCAGCATCAGATAACCAAAGAAAAAAGAAATTGCAAACATTGATCATGTTACGATTCCAAAATCCTGCAACCAAACCAAAGAAATAAAGAAAAGAGAAGAAGAAAGAAAGAAGACTGAAGAGAGAAGAGAGGTGAGAGGCGAGCACAGATCACTCCCAAAAGAGGGGAACTAACCTGCAATCAGACCAGAATCGTCTGCCACAGGTTGGACCTTCGATATATATATATATATTCCAAAAATAGGACAGGTACAGAGTTATCCCTATAACCTGCAATAGTCAACCCTAATACAAAATAGAAACCGATAAGGTCAAAATACCCTTCTTACGCCTAAAACTTAACACTCCCCCTCAAGCTGGAGCATATACATCACCCATGCTCAGCTTAGTACAATCACTGTGAAAACTAGGAGCAAACAAAGACTTAGTAAATATGCCTGCCAACTGATCTGAGGAAGGAACAAACGGAGTCTTGACTAACTTCTTCAGTACAGCATCATGAACAAAGTGGCAATCCACTTCAATATGTTTGGTTCTCTCATGGAAGACAAAGTTACTAGCAATATACACAGTTGCTTGGTTGTCACAGTACATCTTCATAGGCTTTTTTACGGGAAAACCCAACTCCAAAAGTAACAACCGTAACCACATCAACTCAGCAGTGGTGTGAGCCATAGCTCTGTATTCTGCTTCAGCACTAGACCGGGCAATGGTAGTCTGCTTCTTACTTCGCCATGTAACCAGATTGCCTCCAACAAAAGTATAATAACCTGTAATGGACCTACGATCACTAGCAGAGCCATCCCAATCAGCATCGAAATAGCCAATCAAATCCATATGCCGATTAGGGCGATAGATCAGCCCTTTACTAGGAGCACCCTTTAGATACCGAAGAACACAAATAGTTGCATCCTAATGTGCTTTCTGAGGAGACTGCATGAATTGACTAAGGACTCCCACAGCATAAGAAATGTCAGGTTGTATGACTGTGAGATATATCAACGTGCCAATTAAACTCCGATACTGATGCAAATCCTGGAGAGGTTTCGCCATCACTAACACCAAATTTCTGGTGAGGGTCCATAGGGATATCCACAAGTCTGGATGCAAGCATACCAGTATCCGATAAAAGATCCAACATATACTTCCTTTGAGATAAACTGATCCCCTTCTTGCATCTGACCACTTCAATGCCGAGAAAATAGTGAAGTTGGCCTAAGTCTTTGGTCCGAAAGTGTTGTTGCAAGTATTTCTTGACTTCAAAAATTCCTACCTCATCATTACCAGTGAGAATAATATCATCCACATGAACCACTAAGGCAATCAATTTATTATCTTTGCGACGAACAAAGACAGAGTGATCAGAATAACATTGGGAAAACCCACAAGTTACCACAGTAGTACTAAATTTGTCAAACCATGCCCGAGGGGACTGTTTAAGTCCATAGATAGCCTTGTATAAACGACACACTTGACCTCTATTCTCCCCCTGAGCAACATACCCAAGAGGTTGCTCCATATACATTTCTTTCTGCAGATCACCATATAAAAAAGCATTCTTGATGTCCAACTGAAACAACGGCCAATCATAGTTAACATCAAGAGAAATAAGAAGGCAAACAAAGTTCAGCCTAGCAACAAGAGAGAATGACACAAAATAATCAACCTCATATGTCTGAGTATAACCCTTGGCAACCAGACGGGCCTTCAGCCGCTCAACAAAGCCATCAGAATGATACTTAATAGTATAAACCCAGTGACACTTCACCAAGTCCTTATCAGGAGGTAAATCTACCAAACTCCTGGTGGCACGGTGCAAGAGACTATCAATTTCTACATCCATGGTAGTTTTCCATCCAGGGATACTCAAGGCATCAACATGAGATATAGGAATGGTATTAGTAGAAAGAGATAATGCAAGACCATGGATAGGTGATGGAAGATGAGACAAGGAAACAAATTTATCAATGGGATACACAGCCAGAGATTTTTTAATGCAAGTCATTTATCTTTATGATGAGCAATTGGTAAGTCATCTAGGACAGAAGGGCTTGGAGCTTCACCAGAGGAGGGTAGCAGCGGAGGTTGTGAATCAACTGGAGTAATAGTATCACCACTGGGCTTTTCGAGCTGCTTCCGACGCTGATAAACCTGTAGAGGAGGTGGGACGCTGACACTAGGGGTATCAGGGAAAGGAATGAGTGTAGGGATAGGAGGTGGAGCTCGAGAAGTCCACTTAGTCCCGGGTTGGTATGCCTAAGAAAGAAAAAAGGGTGTGCCTTCAAAAAAAGACACATCAACACTAACAAAATTGCGATGAGTGACTGCGTAATAGCGCCTGTACCCTTTCTAAATACGGGAGTAACCCAAAAAGATGCATTTAGTGAACCTAGGAGAAAACTTATCAGACAGAGCATGCAAGTTGTGAACAAAACAGACACAGCCAAAAACACGAGGAACCAAAAAACTGGGCAAGTTAGGAAAAACAATAGAAAAAGATCGATCGGAAAGCACTAAAGATGGCATGCGATTAATTAAATGACAGGCAGTTAAAACACCATCACTCCAAAAAGATTTCGGAACATGCATATGTAACATAATTGCCCGCGCTACCTCAAGGAGATGGCGATTTTTACGCTCAACCACCCCATTTTGTTGAGGGGTATAAGAACAGCTAGTCTGGTGTATCATCCCACGGGCAGCACAAAAATTAGAAATCTCATTTTGGACATATTCTAAAGCATTGTCAGAACGAAAGACGTTAATTAAAATGCCAAATTGAGTTTTTATTTCATTATAGAAAGTCTGAAACATAGATAAAAATTCAGATTGATCAGCACAAAAATTAGAAATCTCATTTTGGACATATTCTAAAGCATTGTCAGAATGAAAGACCTTAATTAAAATGCCAAATTGAGTTTTTATTTCATTATAGAAAGTCTGAAACATAGATAAAAATTCAGATTGATCCTTTAACAAGTACAGCTATGTAAGACGAGTGGTCATCAACAAAAGTCACAACATAACGAAACCCAAACCTATTGCTGACTCGACAAGGACCCAAACCTCTGAATGAATTAAGGAAAATAAAGACGGACTCCGAAGCACAGAGCGAGATGGGAAAGACACACGGTGATGCTTTCCTAACTCACACGCTTCATGCTCTAACTTTGGTATAGACTTAAAACTAGGAAATAAAATTTACCACCTAGACAAGGACAAATGAGCTAAACGACAATGCCATAGGAAAGGAGTCACATCCCAACGGCTGTAGCAGCATTGGAAGTAGCAAGAGTATCACAATAGAGATAATATAAACTATCTTTTTCACGCCCTTCACCAATCGTCTTCCTCGTGTGAAGATCCTGAAAAATGTAGTAAGAAGAGAAGAAAGTTACAGAGCAATTTAAGGACTTTGTTAACTAACTTACTAAGAGAAGACTTAATGGAAATTACGGAATATGTAACACAGAGGACAGGTTAAGTGAGGTTGCAGGTGAGATAGTACCGTGACCTAGAACAGGGGTTGAAGCACCATTTGCAAGAACAACAGATGTAGATGTAGTACTAGGGAAAAAGACTTAAACAAGGATGACTTACCAGTCATATGAGCAGAGGCCCTTGAATTAATAATCCAGGGGGTAGAAGTAGTGGTAAGAAGGGCTAATGCACCTGTTTGTGCCAAGGTAGCAATAGATGTAGACACACCATTAGATGTATTAGAGGATGCCTCAAGAGTCTACAACTGCCTTAGTAATTGATTGATATCATCATGTATAAAATTAGAAGAGTCTCCTGAAAAAGTCCCTCGTTTAGTATCATTGGGAGACACCATGTCAGTACCATCATCTGACACTGTATGATTGGCTAATTAGGTTGCCCACTCTGGCTTGCTATGTTTTGCCCAACAAATCTCTACAATATGGTTCGGCTTCCCACAGTAAGAGCATTGGCGAGAAGAACGATCAAATTGTTGCCCATGATCAAAGTGTTGTCCACTAGAACCCCGTCCACCAAACGAACGGCCTCCCCCACGACCTCGACCACGTCCACGGTTAGCAAGAAAGGCTAAATTGTCTTTGGTGGACTGATCAGGTGTGGTAGAAGATGTGATGCACTGAAGGAGTGAGTAGGTATCGTTCAATGTAGGGACGGTGTCGCCAGCAAGTAAATAACCCTTCACTGCCTTCAGGTCATTATTCAAGCTAGTTAAGAACTTGGAAACAAAGAATTCATTACGCTGAGCTTTGAGATTTTCAATATCTATTGTCAAGGGTTGGAAGACATTGAGTTCTTCAACCATTCCCCTGAAAGCACTGTAGTATTCTAATAGAGACTTCTCAGATTGGCGAAATTGGAACAGCTTTTCATAGATATCATAGATACGAGTCATATTCTTTTCCTAGGAGTAGGTTTCCTTCAAATCATCCCATACACCTTGTGCAATAGTGTGGAACATGACATTGGTAGCAAAATATGGTTCCATACTATTCCACAACCATATCAAAATTAATGCATTGTCCTTCATCCAGTCATTATATCCCTTATCAGACAACTGAGGAGGATCACATATAGTATATTGAAGTTTGTCTTTAGCCATGAGATAAACCTTCACAGATTGAGCCCAAAAGAGGTAATTCGAACTCCCCTTGAACTTGATAGAGGTAATCTGGACATTCACATTGTCCGAAGAAGATGTAATAGCCGTGGTAGTTTTGGTCTCAGCTATGAGGAACCAAAAAAGTAGAAAAGAAAGGATTGCAAATCTAATAGCCGGATGTAGAGGCAAACAAACAATCACTTGTATGTTGATCTATATAGTACCATAGAATGGGGGATTCTATTACAGAGCAATAGCATCAATACCTGATCCTACCATAGTCATCACCAATATAATTACCAGAGCCATGGGTCAAAAATCGATGGGTATAAGAAAACCCTGCTAAAAATCGATTAGACAAAAACCCTGCTAAAAATCACCAAAACCCTACTAAAAAAAAATCGATTAGGGCAATAGTATCATATCACGATCCAAGAATAATCACTCCATGTGATTTAAACCACAGTAAACGCAGCAATAGGCGGCTACACACCAGAGAGGTTCAGCAGAAGAAGGAAGTCAGCAGAGAGAAATGTATAAACCCTAGGTTTGATCACAGAGGCTTTGATACCATGTTACTATTCCAGAATCCTGCAACCAAACCAAGGAAAGAAAGAAAAGAGAAGAAGAAAGTAAGAAAAGAGAAGAAGAAAGAAAGAAGACTGAAGAGAGAAAAGAGGTGAGAGGTGAGATCACAAATCACTACAAAAGAGAGGAACTAACCTACGATCATACCAAAATCGTCTGCCGCAGGTTAGACCTTTGATATATATATATATATATATTATATTCCAAAAATAGGACAGGTACAGAACTACACCTATAACCTGCGATAGTCAACCCTAATACAAAATAGAAACCAATAAGGCCAAAATACCCTTCTTACGCGTAAAACTTAACAGATCACTTCAAAAAAAAATATATATCCAGAATGGAGTTGATAGCATAAATCTTCATGAACTTGTTTGCAGTAGGAAGAGATCTTCATAGACCTGCAGGTAGGTAATTGAGAAGTCCTAAACTCCTAATTTAATTTCTTAACATCATCAATTAGGACTTCAAGTAGTATAGGCAGCATAGGTTGCTGAAACCAGAACAAAACCCCAAAAAAAAAAATTTGAATCGACAATCAAACCAGAATGAGAAAGAGATCAACCAGTGGTTTAATAGAGCTCTGATACCATGTTACAATACCAGTATCTATAAAGCAGTAATCGACCAAAAGATAAGAAGGATAGAAGAGAGAGGCGAGAATGCCACTAATTTATCAACAAAGAAGTTACATCAGATAAGGAAAATAATTCCTTGATAAACACGAAATAGAGACCCAGTCCAGTAAGGAAAATAGAACATATCTAATCTAATCTAACTTAGACAAGAAAATAAAATAAGAAACAGAATATGTAACCACGATAGGGACAATCCCCCTATAGTGGTACACATACAGCTTGTACACCTATGGTAGTGAGGTCCATTCTCCAATCTTTAACAACCACCATGATGGAGGATATGGCTGCCATGCAACAGGCTGCGGTTCCAGCTTTCTACGCGGTTTCTGATTCCTGATCAGATCAAGAACCTTATCTCCAGCAGTCCAAATCAATGGATTCTGCTAAGAAGTCTAATTTTCTATTTTCTTAATTGTTATTGTTAACACAATTTACTTAGCTAGGCTGGCTTAGTTATTAACTTCCAGCCCTGTGCAGGGTGTAATTTTCTATTATTTTTAGTTTCCTAGTCAGTTTCTATCTCTTCCTTGGTTGGTTGATTGGAAGTTTGAACAAGTTTTCCGTTTAGTTCCCTTCTTTCTATTTTTTTATCAAATTTGATTTCTACATTATTTTAACCAATATTCTGATTGGATTAAAAGACTAAGGAATAACCTATAAATACATGTAAGGCCTTCAGGTTATCACCTTGATTTGGAGAAATAAAGATGTTCAGTTTCCGAATTTTGGTTGTGGATTCAGACCTATCTCTGTGGATTCAGCAATGTTACCTAGTGGACTCTGAGTGTACAGGGAGATTGGATTCACAAGAATCACAACACGGTTTAGGTGGATTCCTGCTCTACTACCCTATCTATCTATGCTTCTATCTATACTATGATTACAGAAGAGATCCAAATACTTTCATACCCTATGGTTATTATACTGGTTTTACCAATTTTCTCAGATCTGTATTTTTACTCATTAGTTTCTGGTTTATGCTGCTGGTTTAGATCCTGTTCAAGCTAATTTCCTGTTTGAAATTCCTGGTCCAATTTTATTCTATTTACTCATCTAGGGAGCCCTTTTACGATTCAGAACATCCCATTCAGCCCTCACAGAATTCATCCCAATATTCCAAACCCTGCAAGTATTTGGTCCCCTAATTATAATTTGCTTTTTGAGTAGAGTAACAGAGATTGACTGTGTTGATAGCCCATATTGATGTCGTTTCCAACACCTTATATATCCAACATTAACATTACAGGTAATACCCAATGAAATCAAGAAGCTAAAGATGTACTTGGATGAAGGATGAACTTGAACAATCTATTCTTCAAACTCTTCAATTGAGACTCCAAAATTGTTGGAGTAGCTTCAGCACTTATGGTAATTATTCTCTCAAGTCCAAGGTATTGAATGCCTAGAATAACGCAGGACCGGTTTGGGTTAGTTTGGTTCAGATCTGAACCTTTTTTGGTTCAAAATCTGGTTTCATCAATTGGGTAACCAGGTTCAATGAACCAGCCTTATCTAGTCTAATCATGGGTTGTTTAGGGAACTTAGTTTCCTATTTTAGTTATATTTTACTTGTTAATAAAGGTTAGGATGTTATAATTGAAACTAAGCAAGGATCAAGGCAAGAGAAAGAGGAGGAGAGAAGGAGAGAAGCGAGAGGAAGAGTGGAGAAGAAGAGAAAAAATGAAGAGGGAAATGTGTGCAATCGCATGTGGAAGAGAGAATGCTCTTCCCACCTATATTCATTCACTAATATAATAGATGGAATTACATACACCTCCCTAGGGAGATGAAAGGGAAAAAGGAAAAATACATAAACTAGTTCCCAAAATACCCCCTAATACATAAACTCTAACACTCCCCCTCAAGCTGGAGAACAAATGACAGAGTACCGACAGAGCTCATTTGGCATGTCCTAGAGAAGAGAAGTGGCGTGAATAACTATGTGAATATTATTAAAGACATGTATGAAGGAGTGGTGACAAGTGTCAAAAGTGGTGACAAGTGTCAAAATGACAGAGGAACAAAGTAATGAATTCTCAGTTTCGATTGGGCTACATCAAGGATAAGCCCTAAGCCCTTATTTGTTTGCACTCATTATGGATGATCTAACCAGGCACATCCAAGACGCAGTCCCATGGTGTATGCTATTCACTGATGATATTGTTCTGACAGATGAAACAGTGGAAAGGATTAATACTAAACTGGAACTATGGAGATCATGTTCGGAGTCAAGAAGTTTTATAGAATGAAGACAGAATATATGATGTGCCCCTTCAACCAAACTAGTGGAGAGGAGGGAGTGGTTAGCCTTGGAGGTTGGGAACTACGTCAAAGTGACTGTTTTAAATACCTGGGATCAAGGATTGAAGTAACGATATCAGTCGTAGTATTGGTCGGCTAAATTTAAGATATGTATCGGAGAGTATTGTATCGTATCGGAGATACGCTAAGATATGCTAAAGATCAAGGATTAAAGTATCAGTATAGGCCACCGTATCGGTTGGCTAAATTTAAGATACATATCAGAGGGTATCGTATCGGTATCGGAGATACTTTAAACCATATGCCTAAGATCCATCATTAGCAAAGAGGGTGATATAGAGGACGATGTTTCCCACAAAATTAAAGTGAGATGGATGAGATGGAGAGGTGCGTCGAGAGTTTTAGTGACAAATGCGTGCCTATCAAACTCAAGGGAAAATTTTATCAGACAGTTATACGACCAGCTATGACCTATAGAGCGGAGAGTTGGGCAGTCAAGAAGAGTAATTTGAATAAACTGAGTGAAGCGAAGATGAGAATGCTAAGGATGTTGTGCGGCAAGACAAAAAGAGATAGAGTAAGGAATGATCGTATTGGAAGCGATGTGGGAGTCACCCCTATCCAAGACAAGCTTTGTGAGAACCAGTTGAGGTGGTATGGTCATGTCCAACGGAGGCCTATGAATGCCCCAGTGAGGAAGAGATATCATATTCAACTGGATAGAGCTATAAGGGGTAGGGGCAGGCCCAAAATGAATATTGATGAAGTGGTAAGAAGAGAGAAGCATATGGTAGGGCTAGATTGTAGTATGACCATGGATAGAGTTTTGTAGAGGACAAGGACCCGAGTTGTCGACCCCTTATAGGGCATGTTCCTGTGATGCTTTGACTTCTACGTTTACCTATTTTATACCTCACCTCACCTTACCTTACTTATGTTGTCTCTTTATAATCCTCTTCCTATCTCGGATCCATGTAGCCAACCCCATTAAGTTGGGATAAGGACATAAGGTTATGATTGTTGTTGTTGTTCCCAGCTTGCATAATAGGATACTGAACTGGTGAAAGATGACCCCTTTGCTAACTGATCACATGTCCCCACGAAAGGGGTGCAAATGCAGCCAGTGCCTATCTTCTCCTTGATGAAGTGCCGGTCCACCTCAATGTGCTTTGTTCTGTCATGTTGCACCAGATTGTGAGTAATACTTATAGCTCCCTTATTATCACAGTAGAGCCCCATAGGTCCTTCAGTGTCAAACCCTAACTCCTGGACCAATCACCTTAACCATATGAGTTCACAAATTGCATGGGCCATTGCCCTAAACTCTGCCTATGCACTTGATCTAGCTACAACAGGTGCTTTTACTCCTCCATGTAACCAGGTTACCACCACAAATGTACAATACCTAGATATAGATCGTCTATCAGAAACTAAACGAGCTCAATCAGCATCGGTGTAGCTTTTTATCCTCAAATGATTGTGCCTGGCATACAAAAGTCCTTTCCTTGGAGAGGACTTCTGGTACTGGAGAATGCAATATAAAACATCCAAGTGTCCACTTTTGGGAGCATGCATAAATTTGACTCACCACCCCAACTGCATAGGTAATATCTGGGTGAGTCAACGAGAGATAAATCAACTTCCACACAAGTCTGGTATTTTCCAGCATCAACAAGAGAATGTCCACAGTCTTCTCCTCGCTTATGATTCTGATCAATAAGAGAGTGTGCTGGTTTGCAACCCAGCATCCATGTCTCTTTCAACAAGTCTAAAATCAAACTTTCTTTAACAGATGTTTATTCCCTTCTTGGGCCTTAAAACTTAATCCCCAAGAAATACTTCAAGGAACCCAGATCTTTAATCTCAAACTATTGGGCCAAGTAGGTCTTCAATCCCATTATCTCACCCTCGTCATTTCCAGTCATAATAATATCATCCACATAGACAATAAGGGATGTGATAGTACCATTACCTCGCCAGGTAAACACAGTGTAATCAACTTGACTCTGGGAATACCCATTCTTTAAAATGGCTTGTCTAAACCTCTCAAACTAAGCCTTTAGAGACTGTTTGACGCCATATAAAGCCTTTTTAAGAAGGCACACTTTCCCTTCAGCTGAGGGAAACTTGAAACTTGAAACTTGAAACCTGGTGGAGTTTGCATATACATGTCCTCTTCTGATAAACATGAAGAAAAGCATTCTTCACATCTAGCTGATACAATGGCCAATCTTTATTAGCCGCCAATGATAAGAGGACCCTTATCGAATTATGCTTGGCCACAAGAGCAAATTCTCTTAATAGTCAATTCCATATACCTGAATGTACCCTTTGGCCACCAACCAAGCCTTATATCTCTCACAGCACCATCAGATCGGTACTTGATTGTACAAACCTAGCTGCATCCAACTAGACTCTCCCCCTTGGGAAGATCAACCAGTTTCCAAGTACCGTTCTTCTCAAGGGCCATTATTTCTTCAGACATGGCTTACTTCCACTTTGGATCAGACAAGGCCTCAGTGACAATCTTGGGAATGGAGATAGAAGAAAGGGCAATAGAAAAAGCAACACCTGTAGGAGAAAGAGCATCATAGAAACAAACTGGGAAATGGGATTAGTACAAACTCTCTTTCCATTTCGAACAACAATGGAAGGTCCAACTCAGAAGATGGAGGAGGAATGTTACCTGACTGAGGAAAGTGGATCTCAAGATGAGTATCCAAAGAGTGACTCTTGGCAGGTCTTCTTTCCCTTCTTTTGTACACAATAGGTTCATTCTCCTTACCAGACCCAACACCTAAATTTCACAATTGTTAATAATATACACCTCTTTATGTTTCCCAATTAAGCTGAAATGGGATAATAGGAATAGGCAAGGGTGTGAGAAAAGGAATGACATTAGTAGCCTCTTTACTTCTACTATTCTCCCCCTGAAGAGGATGTTGAGAATGAGCAAAAAAGGGAACAAACTCCAAAAATGTGACATCCTTGAGAAGTCGGCGGCGGGAAGATGTATGATAGATTTGTAACTTTTGGTAGAGAAATACCTAAGAAAGATGCATTTGAGGGCCTTGGGATCAAGTTTAGTCCGAGCAGACTTGTGGATATGGATATAACAGATACACCTAAACACTTTGGGGGAAGAGGAAAAGTAGAAGCTTGAGGAGACAAAGTTTCCAAAGGAGATTTGGAACCAAGAAATTTACTAGGCATGCGGTTAATGAGGAAAGCAGTAGTAATAAGAGCATCAGACCAAAAAGTCTTAGGGACATGCATGCCAAAGAGGAGACTTCAAGAGACTTCCAATAGGTGGCGATTTTTCCTCTCAACCATCCCATTCTGTTGGGGTGTGTTAGCACAAGCAATTTGATGGATAATGCCATTGTCGGTAAAAAATGTCTGGAGTCCACCATACATGTACTCACCCCCTTTATCCGAATGAACAATTTGAATATGAGTGGAAAACTGAATAAGAATCAGTTGATAGAAATATTTAAAGATATCACAGACATCACTCTTATGTTTCATCAAAAAAGTCCAAGTAGACTGGGAATAATCATTAACAAAGGAGACAAAATAACGATAACTAAATAGAGAAGTAGAGGGAGAAGGTCCCCATGCATCAATATGCACAATATGAAAGGGAACCGTGGATCTATTGCCATGGTAAGGATAAGAAGAACGACAATGTTTAGCAAACACACAGGGCTCACACTGAAACACATGGAAAGGAGTAATTTTTGAAAACAAGTGTGGTAATTTTTTTCTCACAACACCAAAAGAAGGATGGCCCAAACATTGATGCCACAACATCAGAGAGTCATCAAAACTATTGTCATTACGCCCATATATGTAGGACTAAGCATTAGGTAGAGGGGACATTCCTGGATCAAGAAGGTAGAGTCCCTTTTCCAAACCTCCAGTGCCAATAATTCTCTTTGTCATAAATCCTGAGAAACACAATGAGATGGAAAAAAAAAGTAACATAACAATTGAAGGATTTGGTTAGGTGGCTAACGGATAAGAGATTAATCTCTAACTCAACTCAACTCAACTAAGCCTTAACCGTAACTAAATGGAGTTCAGATTAACTAAGGTGGTTCAGTCTTTGCCCACAACCGAGTGAGATTATTTTTTCCCAGATATTTTGTATCAAAATAGAGAATTTTCCCTTGATGTCCTAGACTCCCACGTCCGATATTCCCCAGCACTCTTGTCATCGGTACCCCCTCCCCCTTAATCCCTTTCCAGCTCCCTCTTCTCCTCCACCCTCCTCCTTTACTCCTCTTCATCCGAAATCCTGGTCCTCTGTTATATCTTCTTCCCCCTCTGGCCTACCTACTCCTTCAAACCCCTCCCCCTCCCCCACTCTTCCCATTGCAGGTCACCCCCTCTCTTGTGTCCCACCTTCTTCCTACCTCGGCAAACCTATAGGCCTTTGTCCCTCTAACCTGTTCGAGGCTGAGCAATTTCCTCATAACTCGCCACCCTTTCCACATCGTGAAGGCTTCCCTTACTAAGCAATACAAAATTCGCGGAACCTTATCCACATTCCTCCTTGACAATGGATTATTTGTCTTCAACTTCTCGGAAGAGCTGGATTTAGTTACAGTTAAGGCTCAATTCAAGGATTTGGTTAGGGGCAAAACCTCCCCCTCCTTTTCCATGCTTGTTAACGGGAGTCCTGCCGGTTACTTCTCCTCCTCTGTGGGTATCAGACAAGGCCGCCCTCTTTCACCTTTCCTCTTCTCTCTAGCCCTTGAGGTTCTCTCCAGATCCATCCAATCCTCCACTGACCTCCATCTCATTTTCTCTATCCCTAAATGCAAATCTCTTATGCTTACCCACCTCGCCTTTGCTAACGATTTCAGGATCTTATCCAAGGCTAGCCAATCTTTTATCTCCTCTATCATGTCCTCTCTTCACCTCTTTGAATCCCTTTCTGGCCTCTGTATCAATTTCCTCAAATCTAACCTCTTCCTTTCGGGCATCTCCCCCTCTAACCAAGCTAGTCTTCTCCTTCTTACTGGCTTTCCCTAGGGTCCCTCCCAGTCAAGTACCTGGGTCTTCCTCTCACTTCTTCTAGGCTCTCCGCCTATCACTGCTCCCCCCTGATTGATCAAATCCGAAAAATGCTCCAGCTTTGGAAAGGAAAGCTCATATCCTATGCCGGTCGCCTGGTCCTCATTAGGTCAGTCCTCCAATCTTTATATCTCTACTTGACCAGAGTATTCTCTCTCCCCTCGTCCACCTTCAAAACCATCAACATCTCTCCTTTCTTCCTTTGGAAAGGTGTAGGCTCCTCCCACTTCCTCAGGCCTATCTGTAGGGACAAAGTCTGTCTTCCCCAATCTAAGGGTAAACTTGACCTTCGTAGAATCCTAGATGTCATCTTTACTTCCATCCTTGAGCTCATTTGGAAGATCGTCACCAAGCACAAGAGCATTTGGGTCTCCTGAGTCTATTCCCACCCCCTCAAACATGACTCCCTTTGGTCTACCTCCCTCTCCCATAATTCCTCTTGGATTTGGTGTGCCATTCTAAATTATAGACCCCTGACCCACTCTGCCATTTCCCACTCCATCGGTAGTGGATCCTCAACCTCCCTATGGCTTGACCCTTAGCATCCCTCTGGCATCCTCTCCCAATTGATCTCTCCCAGAATCATTTATGCCTCGGGTATCCCTAGATCAGCCACCGTTGACACCATCCTCTCCTCTAGCTCCTGGACCCCTCCCCTTTTACCCCCTCTCTGATCTCTGATCCTCCCTTTCCCATATCACTTTGTGTCATCATGGAAGAGAAGATAAAATTTATTGGCTCCCCTCCCCTTTGGGGACCTTTACCACTACCTCTGCTTGGAAACACTCTCGTACCATTTGCCCCACCGTCCCTTGGCGTAATATCATATGGTTCAAAGGCCACATCCCTCACCATAGCTTCATTACCTGGAGCGCTCCGCCATAGCTTCACTACCTGGAGCGCTATCTCTGACTGTCTCCCCACACAGTCCTTCCTTATCTCCGGGAACATTCAGTCCCCCCTCCTATCGCCTTTGCAGGAATGGCAATCTAACCAACTTTTCTTCTCTTGTCCCTTTTCCTCTTCCATCTGGAAAAAGATTCTTAAATCTTGCTGGCCCTCCAGCAGAAGCCCTCTCCCTTTGTCCTGGCCTTTGCTTGCTTATCCTGTTTGTTGGGCTAAGCCCTCTCCCCCCTCCCTGCCCCCTTGTATATTCTTTTCCTCCTTTTGGCAATGATATTTTATTCATCCAAAAAAGGAAATTAATTTTAAAATTTGGAACATGAAGAACAGAGTCCAAAAAAATAGAAGGGGTAACAAGAACACGGCCTTTACCAGAAATAGAGGAAAGGGAGCCATCGGCTACCTTAACCTTATCCCCACCAGAACAGATAAAGTACCAGTCAAAACACTTAGATATACCGGTCATATTATCAGTGGCTCCAAAGTCAAAGACCCAAGAAGAAGCAGTGGAAGGAGCTGAAGTCGAGGCCTATAAGGTGGTGGCTGAAGAATTTCGTACTATATGCGTAGAAGAGCTATCCAAATATAACTGAACACTGCGAAATGCTGCAATATCATCTTGAGTGAGAGAACTGATGTCTGACTGTAGTCTAGATGAATATCCCATAGATTCAACCTCAATCATCATGGTATGTGTGTTGGCTCCTCCTTCTCCTGCTGCCATGCATACCAAGGGGGACATTCATAAAGTATCCCAGATCTCCCACAATGATCACATCTGAATCTATCTATATCATTCCCTCGGGGTGGTCCTTAACCTCTTCCTCCAACCTCTGACTTAATGTAGGAACAAACGTAGAAGTGGGGAAAACCCAAATCAACACACTCAACCCAAGCAGAAACTATTCTTCACAGGTAGGATTTTTCCAAAGAGGAAATTTCACAAAAAGAGTAACAAGGCATCAATCACAGTAATTTTCCATTGTAAATCACTTCTAGCATGTATTACAAAGTAGAATCATCAATCTTTACCAACCAATTTAACCAAATGGGACCAATCAATCAGATTGCTTAAGAAATGCCAATAAAAAGTTCAGAGAGGCGCTGAAAAAATTCTCCCATTTTGAGTTACTACAACTAGATAAGGATGTTTCCAAACTCCACACTTATGCCACCATTCAAGGACCCTTACTCCCTTAGGCGACCTAAAAGGTACCAACTCCTTGCCCTAACAAGCTCCAGGTTGGAGAGAACACAAGCTCCAGGTTGGAGAGAACAATAGCTGTAACAACAGGTCAGCAGCTAGTCTGGTGGCAGAACTGTTCAAACAAGAAATGAGTTGCAGAAATAGAAGGGTAGAAATCACCAGCTGAAATCAACATCCCTTGAAAATAGACCCTTGGGCGACTCAAATGGAGCTGGTCCCATCTCCAGCTGAGTTCAGATGAGAGAGAAAAAGTGACTGGTTCCCAGGGCTGGTGGTAATGGTGTTCTTCTTTCTTTTTTTTTCGTTGGGTTTTGCTTTAATACATCTTCATAGCCACAAAACTTCCTTCAAGTAAGTCTTCAAGTTGATGATGAAACTCCATTAAGGCTTTACATGGTATAGTCTCTATTGCACCCCTTTACTTTTCTAGGGTTCCAAGAGAGACACAAAGAATGATGAAGAACAGCTGGTCGACTAACCAAGGATCAAGGTAAGAGAGAGAGGAAAGAAGCGAGAGGAAGAGAGAAAATGAAGAGGGAAATGTGTGCAATTTTATGTGGAAGAGAGAGAGCTCTTCCCACCTATATTCGTTCACTAACATAATAAATGAAATTACATACACCTCCCTAGGGCAGTGAAAGGGAAAAAGGAAAAATACAATATTAGCCAACAAGTAATAAACTAGTTCCTAAAGTACCCCTAATGCATAAACTCTAACAGTTATTCCTTATTTCCAGTCATGATTGTTTTAATGGCCAGCCATTATTAGATTCCTAAATTTTAGGAACATTATCTTCAGCCCAATCACAATCGTGAAAGAGTATTAGGTATTTATTTCTTTATCTTATTTAGTTTTATGGCATATTTAGGATACTCCACATAGCATGCATATGTGAGAGTTGGTTATTATTATTCATACTTGTTTTTAAGGATTTTAAATCAACCAAGGACTCTCCCAACATAGCCTATGGTCGGAACCAATCCCATGAGATTCATTGTTTACAAGCCATGTAGAAAGCAGATCAGCAAAAGGTCTCACCATCTTAGACTGGCCAACACCCTCCAATATGGATCTTGAACAAAGCTTCATGGGCTGAGTACCATGTTTTGCCCTTCCATCTGCACTTCAGCACTATATGCATTTCAATCAGAAAGCACTTAACACCATAGTTCAAAATTTCAACCTAAATGTCAAAATTTTGACGGCATATTTCAGATTCGATACTATTGCAACAAAATGGCATTTGAGTTGAGGGGTCTTCAATGTTTCTTTTTCTTTTTCTTTTTTTTTTTTTTTTTTTTTTTCCTCACCGAAAGAAACCATATTTCGGTGGTATATTTCAGTTTCAAACAAGGTTCAAATCTTAGTCGAAAACGAAATCTTAAGCCTTGCTTAAAACCTAGCAGAGTTCAACGAAAGAAGGTAGTAGATAAGCTATCAGTTTAAATCAATGGAATACGACAGAAGCTCCCAATCTACTACTTCAAAATTTAATAATCTTTTAAGGATATCGTTAGCACATCATTACAGGTTTCACAACCTAAGAGAAGTAGGTAACTGATATTCAGGATACGATGACTGGTTTTCTCAATAGGTGCAAGAATCGAGGCACTGGCATATGCATATATAGGTATTGTTCCAAATGTTCTTAATCATTTCAGAAAATATTTAATTGAAAATAAAACCAAATTATGAGATAATCTGTATAGAAATAAAAGAAAAACAATGTAATTAATATAGTAAATTAATCAACGTTAGCTTCCATCAAGGAATGTTAATTACTTATTCATGAGTAACTTGATGCTTACCAAATACATATACTGACAGTATTACCAGAGAACATCCCAGATCTAAGTTAATAAACCTGGTTGGGTTAACAACCTGCATCCAAAACTGGGGTCATCACCGGCTCCATTCATTTTCAACACAATACAATGAACCAACATAACTACAAATGTCACATCACATCACATCCCAAAGCCAAGTTTCCCTCAATCTCAAAATCTCAATCTCCCCGTATGGTTCTTTTGAACATCAGAATTTACGTCAAGACTAAAATGGATCCAGTGCTGTGACTCCACAAACTATTCACATTTTTTTGTGAAACTTGCCTTTTCTTCTTGGAAAACCCAAACAAGAATCTAAATAATAACTGTATCACTAAAAACTGCTGGACCTTGACCATTATCATAGCTGTAACAGCATAATGACAGGTGATCACTTCTTTCTACCTTTTAGATCCGTTGTTGAAATACCATATCAGAATATTTACACATAGCAGAAGTCCCAGGGACAGTACCAGTGTAACACTGCCATCAACATTTGCACAGGCCATCGTAAGAAGTAAGGACCATTAATTAAAATCACCTCAGGAATCAACTACTTTAGGCAAGATCAGATAATTTATGTTTTCAGATTAGGAATGACTACTTCATCTACCTGTCAAACAGGCATGACCAAAAGAAATAAAAGCAAGATCATCCCATCTTCGTATAGTTCGAACAATAAATAAGTGCAGGAATTTCCTATCATCTTCAACCTCTAAATTGCGTACAGTTTAATAAAAACAATAATTAGACTAACAAACCTTTCGAGTCTCCTGATTGTAGGAGTGGAGTCGACTCTGGCCACACTCCAGAATGTCAAAACTGGCAGACAATAATAAGTCCCAGCAGTGAATCCCAAAGTCGAACAAGATGTGCCCATGTCTTTCCATTTGTCTGTAAAAACCTTCATGCCATCCTACTTACTATTTTCAAATTTCAACACACTCGGGTCTTCACCATCAACTCTTGGCATCCCTATTCATCTTTCTTGATTGAGAAATTAACACCCAATTCAAAATCCAAATAGAGAAATTCCCACCATTTAAACCATTAAAACACAAACAACAGCGACAAGAAGAATTTATCCTTAGGATGTGCCCATGCCTTTCCATTCATCTTAAAAAAAAAAACCCTTCATTTCAAAGACACTCAAGTCTGCACCACCAACTCTTGACATATCTCTTAATCTTTCTTGATTGAGAGATTGAGAAATTAACAAACAATTAAAATTCCAAATCGAGAGATTTCCACCATTTAAACCATTAAAAACCCAAACAAACAAACAACGACGAGGAGAAATTAAAATCATCTCAAGATGCAAAAGCCCAGTGGTTGAATTGCATAGATATCAAAGAACACACAAACTAAAAGCATTTGAAAACTGAAAAACCAGAGGCTAATAAAATAGACCTAAGGATCCAAGACAAATGCCAATGATGAGCAAGGCGACAGTGTAAGGAACTCTAGTGCCGCGAAAGAGATGCCTTGAAGCGATACCCAACGCCAAACTGACTCCAAAGAAGACGACGGCATCTGACGGCTCAGGGGAACGCTCCTTCGACGGAAAAGGCCCCTCTGCAACCGCCGCCATTTCTCCTAAGCAGAGGGTGTCAGTTTGCATGCCGCGTCGGTTTTCTCATTTTTATTTGCATTTGAGGCCAAAAGTCAGACATGCTGAGAGAGAGAGAGAGTTTTTTTTTTTTTTTTTTTTTTTGATGGAGAAGGAGAAAGAAGTATCAAAGAAATGCTGGATAGAGCTAGATAGAGCTGTTTATTTTCGAGAAGAGGGTATGGGGCGCGGAGCTGGTGCGCGGCTGGGGCCGTTCGCCTCGCCGAGGCACCGGCCTCCATCGCTAATCCGCCCCCCTACAAGACTCACCCCCACCCCCCTCCTCCTCCTCCCCCTCCCCTCCCCCCCTTGGAGGTAATTCCTGTTTTATTCTTAAATTCTAAAACAATAAAATTAACCACCTACATACCGGATCGAGTGTCTTGGGGGCATCCCTCGTTTTTCTTAATAATTTTTATTCACAAAACAAAAGTTTAAAGTACAATTTAAGGGGAATCGTCTTTTTTACAGCAAGGATTGAACCATCTTGGTTAAATAAACATAAATCCTACCAAATCAAAACTTCGGTCAGCTGTTGGCTTGTACAAAAGACTAAAGAAGTAATCCGAATATGGGCCGTTGCAGACCAATCGCCGCTTACTCTAGATCTCAGGCTTGGACGAAACATAAAACAAGCCACTGACACATATACCCGGAAACTTAAACAAACCTAACGGTCATTGGGATAAAGGTACCAAAATAGATAAACAATTGGTCAAATGGTTGTTAGGCCCATCATTCAGTTAAGCCACATTGCGCTAAATCCTGCACAAGACAAACCAACTTCATGATCGGTTCCATCTTGTCGGCTGTTAGACCCAAAATGGATACTCCTACTCAAAGAAAGTATAGTAATATGATCGCAGGAACATCATATTTGATAAGCTAACATCAGGGAGCCAATAAAGAAGCATCCCATCCACCATTTGTTAAGAAAAGGCCTAGACACCCTGGTAACGACAAAAAAAAAAAATAAGACCAAAGCAACCGGGGCTGTAAGGAGAAAGGAATAGTTACTAGAAAGAAAAGGATATGCTAACCCTACTACGCTTATACAACCATTTTTCTAATCTCATTTAACTCATAAACAAATGAAGAATTAAATGGCTCCATTTGGCATTTTCATGTAACTTATGAGTAAAAATTACTCCGTTATTTTTATTGGAAGTATTGAAGTAAAATATATAATAAAGAGAAGAAAATTTTCTATGAAAAAAAAAATTTTGAATCGTCAATTATCATGATGGTCTTATAATTTTTGATAAAGATGATGGTCATCTAATAACTTCTCGAAAGTCTAAAATATTATTTGATAATATCGTTTAAGAAATTCCATCCAACCACCAAAACTGAAGGGTGAAAACAGAAGAGAGAATCAGACATGAGTGAAGAAAAATTGGATGGTCCCACTATATGGCTTATTAAGTAATAGTTGTTGACATGGTTGTTTTTTATTTCTTATGAAACACTTAATTAATGCATACGCATGCGCATGTGCTTCTCGAATCCAATCACAAATTTATCATGACGCAATAGCTTGATATATGCCTAGTTATTTAATGAGAAGAGGATTGTTTTTTTATAATGCCGGTATCAATCCTGTGTTCTCACGTATAGATAAGTCAAATTGGAAGTGACTAGAGCAAAAGTTATGTAATATTCTACACGTCACACTTTAAGGACTAGAATATATACATGGAACTTTGAATTTGATCCATCAGAAGACTGATGGCCGATACTTAATTCCCAGGGGTGATCTCTCTACCCTTTAGAATATATTTTAGCTTTGTTTATTCTTTCTTCTTTCCTAATCTCTTCATCAATTTTCATCCCATGTCCCCATGCCCATCCCAAGGAACTGGTTGGTTGAATGGTAAGTTAGTTTTGAAGGGACAAGAAAGACTTCATTAATTAATATAACAGAGAGCACCAATAATAGGTTATGTATCCAGAATTTTAAATTTTCTATGCATAGCCATAGCAGCAATACACTTAACTAATATCGCACGTTTCTTTTCTCTATATTCACCCCTTCCTCTCTCATCATTATTATCTTATCTGTGAGTCCGGTTCAGATACTCATATAATTCTAAACTTAGAGATTCGATCCTTCCCGGTAAACAGATGTGGCTGCTGAGATGGTGTAAACCACCAAGCAGAAAGAAAAAGTGAAATACATACAGCTCCAGCTATGGAAATCCAGGGACCAGTGGTGGAGGAGGAGTGACGAATCATTCTCATACAGCGTTTGATTCACACTTGGATTCCACTGAAAATAGAAACCAATTAAAAGAGGAGAGAGATTAAGTGGAGTCCAAGTGTAGATCAAATACCGAACGAGAATCAAGAATACCTGATCCGGACTCATTATCTGTTACCCTTACTCCCCTTCTACGTCGTTCCCTATTATGACATGATAAGAACATCCCTCTCCCTTTTTCCACTTCCTTCCCCATCCTAAACCTTCATCGTTCATTTTTTTTTCTTTTACCTTCATCTCCGTTAATGAACCCCATGCATAACTCCATCTCTACTGCTGTGGTTTCCTTTATTGAGCAACAAACGCGCAAAGCTATAGCCAACACCCTCCCCCCCCCCTCGGTTATTGCTAAGTACTTCGGTTTAGATGGTTGTTTCTCAACCCTTAACTTCGATAGTGTCCTCTTGCACCTGTGGATCTCGGGCCCAGACTTTCGGAAGCCTCACTGATGATAAAAATTCCCCTGATCCCCTATCCAAACCCTATATTGCATCCCTTACATCCTTCTTCGTAATTGCTTTTGGATATCCAAACCCTCGTCGGGAGGCCCTTTGCAACTTCCTAGCCCCTTTATGGTCACCCCTTGGCACTATTTTTTATCTATTGTTTCGATAAGGGCTATTTTATGCATACTTTGCTTCTGGATCTGATAGGAATAGTGTGATACCCTACTTTCTAAACCCGGTCTAGTTTTCCATATTGACTTGGTTTAATCATATAAGGGATGAACTGGAGCGAACTGACGCAAGTACCATATGGAACATGGTAGCAAGAGTGACCTTAAACTGTGGTTGGCCCGATAAGACCGAGCAGGTACCAAGTGTAATATGTCCACCCAAGCCTTGCACTTGCACGGACCATGAGGCCATGTACAAGAAGTAAGGGTACATGCTAGTAATTTTGGGTGCCTATGCAATTTAATTATAAGTACAAGTTTGTCCCCATCGAAGTCCAAGTGGAACACTAGCAATGGGCTGGTTAGAATGGTATACTCATCTGAGAGATACTCACTTGAGATATACCCACTTGAGAATATCCATCTGAGAATACCCACCTGAGATATACTCACCTGAGAATGCCCTCCTGAGATATACCCACCTATGACTAGAAGATATTTTTGGGAGCCAGGTATAAAAGAAGAGACATTTATTGTCTTTTCCCTCATTAATGATAGTTGGTCAGTGGGAGAGTAAAGAAGAGAGAGAAAGAAAGAAGAAAGGAAAAGGAAGAAGAAGAAAGGAAATCGACCGTAGAGCTTCACCAGAGCTGGGTCTTAGTATTTTGAGCCCGAATTAGTGATCAGCTCGTCGGGATCTTCGATTTGAGGTAGGTGTTTGAGATTTTAAAATGTAACCGCAAGCGTACGGATCAGTGTAGGTACGGGTCGAACACAGGGAAAGCAGCCACTTTATTTTTTTGCTTCTTTTAATAATACGAAAGTGAACCGATTAATGGTTGTGATCTAATTTTAATTATCGTCCTAAACATATGTATCTAAAATAACATCCTAATCATTCGTCATCGAAGAATTTAAATACGCAAGCCACGTAATTAAAATTAAATAAATAAATAACTGAAAATAAACACCCCATGCAATTAAAAAGCAATGAAGAAAAAAAATCGCTGAAATAAAAATAAAGTAAAAAAAGGGGATAAAGCTAGAGAGAGACTCACAAGTAGGTTTCTCTACTTAGCCCGAGGGATGCATCATAATATGAGCTTCCCTACTTGACTAGAGAGTCACTCTTACAAGGGTTACTTTACTTGGCTTTAGGAAAATGGAGACAATTAAAATAAAAATTATAAAATGATGGTTCTATGGCTATGAGGGGGAAAGCCAACACATACACTAGCTTTGAACCTTGGGGGAAAGGGATAGCAATACCCTTTTTTATGATTTTTTTTTTTTTTGATTTTTTTTTTACTTTTTGGGAGCTTACCGACAGGGATCTGGGGTTGCTAAGGTCAATTTTTGAGGTATTGCTACAGGGCGAAACTTGTCTTTATCATACTGTGAGGCATGGCAACCTCCACTGATACAACTATTATTGCAAG